>NC_092712.1:114632362-114810282 GCF_047496885.1 Scyliorhinus torazame | reverse complement strand
ACTGGAACACAAAAAGGAATCTCGGGAAGACCACCATTTTAACCGCCTGCACCCAACCTGCCAATGACAGGGACAACATGTCCCATCTCTTGAAATCCTCCTCCATCTGTTCCACCAACCGTGTTAAATTAAGCCTATGTAATGTACCCCAATTCTTGGCTATCTGGATCCCCAGGTACCGAGGTCCCTTGTTACCTTCCTCAACGGTAAATCCTCTATCTCTCTGCTCTGCTCCCCCGGATGCACCACAAATAACTCACTTTTCCCCATGTTCAGTTTATACCCTGAAAAATCCCCAAACTCCCCAAGTATCCGCATTATCTCTGGCATCTCCTCCGCCGGGTCCGCCACATATAGCAACAAATCATCCGCATACAGAGATACCCGGTGTTCTTCTCCCCCCCTAAGTACTCCCCTCCACTTCCTGGAACCCCTCAGTGCCATGGCCAGGGGTTCAATCGCCAATGCAAACAATAACGGGGACAGAGGACATCCCTGCCTCGTCCCTCTATGGAGCCGAAAATAGTCAGACCCCCGTCCAATCGTGACCACACTCGCCATCGGGGCCCTATACAGCAACTGTACCCACCTGATATACCCGTCCCCAAAGCCAAATCTCCTCAACACCTCCCACAAATAATCCCACTCCACTCTATCAAATGCTTTCTCGGCATCCATCGCCACCACTATCTCCGCTTCCCCCGCTGGTGGGGGCATCATCATTACCCCTAGCAGCCTCCGTATATTTATATTTAGCTGTCTCCCCTTCACAAACCCAGTTTGGTCCTCATGGACCACCCCCGGGACTCAATCCTCTATCCTCATTGCCATTACCTTGGCCAGAATCTTAGCATCCACATTCAGGAGGGAAATGGGCCTGTATGACCTGCATTGCAGCTGGTCTTTTTCCTTCTTTAGGAGGAGCGATATCGTTGCCTCTGACATAGTCGGGGGAGGCTGCCCCCTTTCCCTCGCCTCATTAAAGGTTCTCATCAGTAGCGGGGCCAGCAAGTCCAAATATTTCTTAGAGAATTCAACTGGGAATCCGTCTGGTCCCGGGGCCTTCCCCGCCTGCATGCTTCCAATCCCTTTCACTACTTCCTCCGTCTCAATCTGTGCTCCCAGCCCCACTCTCTCCTGTTCCTCCACCTTAGGAAATTCCAGCTGATCCAGAAAGCACATCATTCTCTCCTTCCCGTCTGGGGGCTGCGCTTCATATAGTCTTTCATAAAATGCCTTGAACACTCCATTCACTCTCTCCGCTCCCCGCTCCATCTCTCCCTCCTCATCTCTCACACCCCCTATCTTCCTCGCTGCTCCCCTTTTCCTCAGTTGGTGGGCCAACAGCCTACTCGCCTTCTCCCCATATTCGTACTGAACACCCTGTGCCTTCCTCCATTGTGCCTCTGCCTTACCCGTAGTCAACAAGTCAAATTCTACATGTAGCCTTTGCCTTTCCCTGTATAGTCCCTCCTCCGGTGCCTCCGCGTATTGTCTGTCCACCCTCAGAAGTTCTTTCAACAACCGCTCCCTTTCCCTACCCTCCTGCTTTCCTTTATGTGCCCTAATAGATATCAGCTCCCCTCTAACCACTGCCTTCAGTGCCTCCCAGACCACTCCCACCTGTACCTCCCCATTATCATTAAGTTCCAAGTACCTTTCAATACACCCCCTCACCCTTAAACACACCCCCTCATCTGCCAATAATCCCATGTCCATTCTCCAGGGTGGAAGCTGTTGCTTTTCTTCCCCCATCTCCAGGTCCACCCAGTGTGGAGCATGATCCGAGATGGCTATAGCCGTGTACTCCGTCCCCGTCACCTTTGGGATCAGTGCCCTTCCCAAAACAAAAAAATCTATTCGTGAAAATACTTTATGTACATAGGAGAAAAACGAAAACTCCTTACTCCTAGGTCTACTAAATCTCCAGGGATCTACTCCTCCCATCTGCACCATAAAATCCTTAAGCACCCTAGCTGCAGCCGGCCTCCTTCCGGTCCTGGACCTCGATCTGTCCAGCCCTGGGTCCAGCACCGTATTAAAGTCTCCACCCATTACCAACTTCCCCACTTCTAGGTCCGGGATTCGTCCTAACATACGCCTCATAAAATTGGCATCATCCCAGTTCGGGACATACACGTTCACTAATACCACCGCCTCCCCTTGCAGTTTGCCACTCACCATCACGTATCTGCCCCCACTATCCGCCACTATAGTCTTTGCCTCAAACATTACCCGCTTCCCCACTAGTATGGCCACCCCCCTGTTTTTTGCATCTAGTCCCGAATGAAACACCTGCCCCACCCATCCTTTGCGAAGTCTAACCTGGTCTGTCAGCTTCAGATGCGTCTCCTGAAGCATAACCACATCTGCCTTAAGTTTCTTTAGGTGTGCGAGTACCCGTGCCCTCTTTATTGGCCCGTTCAGCCCTCTCACATTCCACGTGATTAACCGGGTTGGGCGGCTCTTTACCCCCCCCCCCCCCTTGACAACTAGCCATTTCCTTTTTCAATCCAGCTCTTCACCCGGTTCCCACGTAGCTGCATCCCCCCCAGGCGGCGCCCCCCGCCCCGACCCCCCCCCTCCCATACCAGCTCCCCCTTCTCCCCAGCAGCTGTAACCCAGTTAACCCCCCCCCCCCCACCCCCGGCTAGATCCCAAGCTAGCGTAATTGCACCCCCCATGTTGCTCCCAGAAGTCAGCAAACTCTGGCCGACCTCGGCTTCCCCCCGTGACCTTGGCTTACACTGTGCGAGGCCCCCTCCTTTCTGCTTCCCTGTTCCCGCCATGATGCGGGAACAAAGCCCGTGCTTCCCCTTTTAGCCCCACCCCCAATGGCTGGCGCCCACAGCTCCTCATCCTCCCTCCCCCCCTCCCCCACGACATGGGGAAGAGAGAGAAGTTACAGGGTCGCAGGTTTAACAACCTGGGAAGTCCTCTCTTCCCCCTTTTCCCCCCTTCATCCCACAAATTCACCCCCCCACTTTTGTCCCAAACGTTCTTTTTCTGGCCCGCTCACTCCAGCTTCTCCTCGACAATAAAAGTCCACGCCTCGTCTGCCGTTTCGAAATAGTGGTGTTTCTCTAGATGTGTGACCCACAGTCTTGCCGGTTGCAACAATCCGAATTTGACCTTCCTTTTATGCAACACCGCCTTGGCCCGATTAAAGCTTGCCCTCCTTCTCGCCACCTCCGCACTCCAATCTTGATACACGCGGATCACCGCATTCTCCCACCTACTGTTCAGAGTTTTCTTGGCCCATCGGAGGACCATCTCTCTGTCCTTGTATCGGAGAAATCTCACAACTATTGCTCGAGGAATTTCTCCAGCCCTCGGTCTTCGCGCCATAACCCGATAGGCTCCCTCCACCTCCAGCGGACCCGTCGGGGCCTCCGATCCCATTAACGAATGCAGCATCGTGCTCACATATGCCCCGACGTCCGCCCCTTCTGCACCTTCGGGAAGACCAAGAATCCTTAAGTTCTTCCTCCTCGCACTGTTCTCCAGCACCTCCAGCCTTTCCACACACCTTTTGTGTTGTGCCTCGTGGATCTCCGTTTTCACCACCAGGCCCTGTATGTCGTCTTCATTCTCAGCAGCCTTTGCCTTTACGACCCGAAGCTCCTGTTCCTGGGTCTTTTGCTCCTCCTTTAGCCCCTCAATCGCTTGTAATATCGGGGCCAACAGTTCCTTCTTCATCTCCTTTTTGAGTTCATCTACGCAACGCCGCAGGAACTCTTGTTGGTCAGGGCCCCATATTAAACTGCCTCCTTCCGACGCCATCTTGCTTTGTGCCTGCCTTCCTGGCCGCTGCTCTTGAGGATCCACCGCAATCCGGCTACTTTCCTCTCTTTTTTCCATCCGTGTCCAGGGGGGATTCCCTTCTGGATTACCGCACAGTGTTATTTGCCGTTAAATTGCCGATGGGGCTCCTATCCAGAGCCCAAAAGTCCGTTCCACCGGGAGCTGCCGAAACGTGCGACTTAGCTGGTCATCGCCGCACCCGGAAGTCCGCCTACAAGCAATGGTGACGGCGCCGTTGCCGTTCTCCCCGAAGAAATACACCCACAAGTCCAGTGGTGGTGGCAACACTAAAAATTTGGGGGCAGTGGAGACGACATAGGGGAAGGACGGGAGCCTCGGTGTGGTCCCCGATAAGAAATAACCATAGGTTTGTCCCGGGGAGAATGGATGGGGGATTTGGAGCATGGCAGAGAGCGGGGGTTGTGCAACTGAGAGATCTGTTCGTAGACGGGACTTTTGCGAGTCTGGGAGCGCTGACGGAAAAATATGGGTTGCCCCAAGGGAATGCATTTCGGTACATGCAACTGAGGGCTTTTGCGAGGCAACAGGTGAGGGAATTCCCGCAGCTCCCGACGCAGGAGGTTCAGGATAGAGTGATCTCAGGGACATGGGTGGGGGATGGTAGGGTGTCGGATATATACAGGGAAATGAGGGGGAGATCATGGTGGATGAGCTGAAGGGAAAATGGGAAGAAGAGCTGGGGAAGAGATTGAAGAGGGGCTGTGGGCAGATGCCCTACGTAGGGTAAACTTTTCGTCCTCGTGCGCCAGGCTAAGCCTGATACAATTCAAGGTTTTGCACAGGGCGCACATGACTGGAGCACAGCTCAGTAAAATTTTTCGGGGTAGAGGATAGGTGTGGGAGATGCTCGAGAAGCCCAACAAACCACACCCACATGTTTTGGTCGTGTCCGGCACTGCAGGGGTTCTGGGTGGGGGTGACGAAGGTGCTTTTGAAGGTGGTGGGGGTCCGGGTCGAGCCAGGCTGGGGGTTGGCTATATTCGGGGTTGCAGAAGAGCCGGGAGTGCAGGAGGCGAAAGAGGTTGATGTCTTGGCCTTTGCGTCCCTAGTAGCCCGGCGAAGGATATTGCTTATGTGGAAGGAAGCCAAACCCCCGGGCGTGGAGACCTGGATAAATGACATGGCAGGGTTTATAAAACTAGAACGGATAAAGTTCGCACTAAGGGGTTCGGCTCAAGGGTTCACCAGGCAGTGGCAACCGTTCATTGACTACCTCGCAGAACGATAAAGGAAATGGGAAGGTAGCAGCAGCAACCCAGGGGGGAGCGGGGGGGGGGGGGGGCAGGCGGGTCCTCAGGGATGTTTGTGTATAGATATTTGTACCAGGTTATGTATACTGGATTGCTCGATTTTATTTTTGGAGAGTTATTATTTTTGATATGGCAGTTGCCATTTAGTTTACATATTATTTATTTATTTGTTAAAATGGCCACTGTTATTTATACTGTTTCATTGTCAAAAAAGGAAAACCTTTGTATTGTTTTGTTTGGCCAAAAAAGTTTTGAATAAAATATATTTTAAAAAATTTAAAAAAAGATAATGGACTCTTAGCAATTTCCCTACTACCGACGTTAGGCTCACTGGTCTATAGTTTGTTGTTTTCTCTCTACCTCCCTTTTTGAATAGCGGGGTTATATTTGCTAACCTCCAATCTGTAGGAACCATTCTAGAGTTCAAAGAATTTTGGAAAATGATGACCAATGGGTCCACTATTTCTCAGGCCATTTCCTTAAGAACTCTGGGATGAAGCTCATCAGGCCCTGGATATTTGTCCGCCTTCAATCCCATTAATTTCCCCAAAACTATTTCTTTACTAATACTAATTCTCTTCAACTCCTCACTAAACCTTGTGTTTCTTAGAACTTCCGGTACATTCCTTTGTGAAGCCAGAAGCAAAATACTGTCTTGTCTGTGTGTATAGAGAGTGGGGTGAGTAAAAAAAAAAGTGGGAGGGGGTTAGGAAATAGATAATTGTTAACCAGCTGTATTTGCCATTTATTTAATTATATTTGTTATTAATAAAAATTGTGTTAAATTTACAACCTGGTGACTGTAATTATTGAGCAGCCAAAGACCAAAGACTTTGGGTATTTTCTAATTGTGTGTTGTGACTCCAGGTTAAGTGGGGCTGGAACTGACTGCGCACTAGCCCAGGATGACGTAACACTCTGGAATGATTATGTGAATAGCTTAAACAGATTATCAATAGCCTGAAAGGAAAACATGAAAAATCAGCAGAGAGCAACAGGCTCCAGTGTTTCAAAAATGAAATGATTTTTCACTCCAAGTTAATAATAATCTTTTTGTGTATGAAGTTACTATGAAAAGCCCCTAGTCGCCACATTCCGGCGCCTGTTCGGATAAGCCGATATGGGAATTGAACCCGCGCTGCTGACCTTGTTCTGCATTACAAACCAGCTGTCCAGCCCACTGAGCTGTACTAATTTCATTATTTTTGTTCTTTCATGGGATCTGTCCTTGAACTATGTGGCTTGCGAGGCCATTTCAGAGGGCAGTTAAGAGTCAACCACTTTGTTGTGGGTCTGGATTCCAAATTTGTGAATTAAAATCAAATTACACCAATTGACATGTTGGGACTGAACCGATGTTCCTAGAGCATTAGCCTGGACCTCTGGATTACTCGTCCAGTGGCATGACTGTTCCGCCATTATCTCCCCCAGTGTTGCATCCCATCCTGAACAAGGAATATTGTGAAACTACTGTACTTTTTCAAGCTTTTCAATTCATAATGTCAAACTAACACATAGGAATAGTTAAACAAACTTCTGAATGGCTCTAAGTTTCTCAAATAAATAATTTGAATCAAGTTATACAATTATGGATATTTTAGCATTAGTGGGGGCTCGGTGGATTATTCCTCATATCAGATAGACTCCCAAAGATGGCCATGAAATTAGTAATGCTATAAGTTGCACAGATTCATGGCTATGCAATCTTACATCATATACATCATATCGTGGATAATCCTTTGACCATATATCCTTTTTTAAGGCTACCGTTGTATGGTCCAATCATCACAGGTCTTTGGAGTTGACACTGAGGATTATTATTTGCCATATTGTAGAAAAAGCCTTTGGCTTAGTAGTGGATGCCTGTCTCACCGTCAGAAAGTGCTTGAACCCTGATCCAAGCATTCGGACGAGTACAGACCAAACTTCAACCTTAAATTCGGAGTTGGTATCGAGTGGGATATGCCCATATGGTGCATGTTAAAAGTCATACACGTTTAAAATTACACTGGCTCCTTGCTGCTAAATTCTCAAAGACAGAAAACCAGTGAAGGGAAGCTAGTTACTTCAGCTCAGACTGTATGCAGATAGCATTTAAGGACCAGTGCTGTTAGTTATAGAAGGCTGGAGTCACACAGCACACACAAAAATGCAATTGATCATTATGCAGCTGCAGCTCATGTGTCTACACTCAGGCAAGGGACAATAGCAAGGGAGTTTGATACATCACTGATCAGGCATATCGAAACAAACCTGTTTTAACTTTAACCTGGTGTTGTAAGACTTCTTACTGTGCTCACCCCAGTCCAATGGCAGCATGTCCACATCATAGTTATTAGATAAGTAGAGACGAATACATGCTTGCCGATATAATAATTAAATATAGGTGCCCAGATTATGATTGGCTAATTATACTCCAATGTTATACATTACGTAATCCTAATTATTAGTTGTGAATGGATACAGATAATTCCTACTTCAATGTACTCTCTCGATTGGTATCTGTCAATTACTTGGAAGATAAGCAGTAAGTACAATTGCCCCGTTTTTTCTATGATCAGGGAACTGGCACACCGCCTAGTGGATGGTTCGCTCCCCCTGCTATAGCTGAATAAAGTGTTTGAATTGGAACTCATCATCTGGTCAATTGGGGAGTGACGAACACTATAGTCGAATAGTTGTGAAACTTCCGCGACAGTGGTGCAGTCTCCTCCTTGTATGGATTATGAGGGCATGTAAAACAGTCTGATTGTATAGGGGTAGCAGTCATCATCATTGGTTGTCCCTTCATTCAAGGATTGTGTCTACTCAGGATCGCAAGCTTCTGACTTGAGGCTTCATGTGACTGAACAGGCCAATTTCCGACCCACAGGTCTTTGAGCACATGGAGCAGGATGTCCCACAAGACAGTGGGATTTGCAGTGCAGGGTTTACATCCTTTTCTGTCCCACTCTGCCACTGCTCTTCCTGATCATTAAGACGCTGCAACACAAAAAGCCATGAGGTCACTTGGTGGTCAAGATGTCACCATTTTGCACACTCGGTAGCCAGCCATTAATAACACTTGGCAGCCAGTCATTGATGTCAATCCTACCACTCTTCAAGGAAAGCTTCAGGGTGCCTTTGAAATGTTTCCTTGGTCCTCTGGACCGCTGGCCATTTGAAAGTCATGAAAAAAGGACCTGGCAGAAGAGGTACTTTTTGGTCATCTGCACGTTAACTTTGCTGGCGCTTTTCCTGAATACTTGTAGAGTTGGCTTCAAGTAGGTCACTAGCGCTAGTTTGACTATCCTCACATTGAATCCGGAGGTGGTGCTGGAGGCATTGCTGATGGAATTTAGCGCTCTTATATGTCGCTGATATACACTCCAGGTCTTAGATATGCGAGAGATCGGTGTTGACAACCTACTCTGTACACTAGGACTTTAGATGACTTGTGGAGGTCTTGGTCGTGAAACACTCGCTGCCAGTTTATACAAAACTGAGCTGACACAGCTGATCTGGTGTGGTTCTCGTCATCAATGGTGGGCTTTTCAGAGAGGTTGCTGCAAAGTTATGGGACGCGCTCAACATATTTCAGAGATGCTCCTTCAACATATATGGGAGGTGGAATTTTGACTGACCAGGTGTGGGTTGACTTGAGTTTTGTTTGACAACATCCAGGATAGACCGAGCTTCTTGTGAGCAGATATGAAGATTGAGAGTGGTTTGCAATTCTGCTGCAGTGGGCAACGACACTGACTGTATGAGATGCATGACTGTAGATCATACATGTGTATGGTGGTTAGTTTAATTTTGGCATGGAGGCAACTGAAGTTAAAGAGTTTTCCATTTGGTGATACTTAATCAACTGCCCTCTGTGGAGGCTATCCACTCTATCCTTATATAAATATAGCGATGGCCAGGAAAGAAGCAATCATATCAGCCTACCAGATGCTTTATTAGTGTACAAATCCTTCCGCTGCCTCCCATTTTATTCTGTTCAAGCAACGAATATAAAGACATGAAAAGCCAGACAAACTGCCAATAGTTCAGAGATAAAAACATGAAATGCTAGAAGCACTCAAATGTTGTGCCCCTTCATCAGAACTGAAATGCTTACACTGGTTTTTCTCTCCACAGATGCTCACTGACCTCTTTCAGTATTTCCAAAATGTTTTGTTTTTATTTTGGATTTCCACCATGTGCAGTATTTTACTTTGGTACAAATAATTCCAACCTGGGAGAATTCCAGTCACTTTAATTATCATGATTTTAACCAATTCAGTTAGTTCCAATCCATGAGGGAAGAAATAATGTAGCCATTGCTGAATTCAAATACTGGTCCAAAAACATCAGATCTTATTGTGCCAAATAGAATGCTTATTCAAATTAGATCGCTTAGTATAATACAAATTCCCCTGCACAGTATACGCAGCAGTCTTTTATCTTTATTACACCTTTAATCTAGTTACTTTTGGCAAATGAGACAATCCAATATTACAAGCCATAATTTTTAGTAAAAATACCTGCATGAGCTCAAATATTTCTTTTTTTGTGCTTTTAGGTTCCAGAAAAAATCCATAAGGGTAGGAGCACTTCAGGATACGTCGTGTTTTCAAGAGTTCAAGAACTGCTTCTTCAATAAATGTGGTATCAGGGGACCCACCTTCAACTGACAAGATAAAGCAAGATTATATTACACCTACTGAAGAATTACACATCTATTTGTGGAGAACAAGTCGCAACAGTTTATTCCTACCTGAGAAATAATAGCAATCAACAAAGGATCAGCTGAAGTAGTTGATGGATTATGCCAAAGCATTTCAGGGTTTTAACATAACTTCATTTCCCTTTCAATAGAATTTAATTATTACATTTAAGTCCTGTTTAGGCGAAGTTAGCTTGGAGTATGAATTTACTTTCCATTAAGCATATAGTAATTCAATATGAATGAGACTTTATTGCAAAAATATAGGTTTTTCTTTTTTAACAATGGAGAAATTCACAATGGTAGTAGTGGAGCTCCAGGACAGGTTTTGACTTTGTTGGTTGTATCGGTGTCCATCATGGAGCCTCAGGGACGACAGAGAATCACAGAATCATAGAATCTCTACAGTACAGAAGGAGGCCATTCGGACCATAGAGTCTGCACGGACCCTTGGAAAGTGTACCATAACTAGGCCCATGCCCCGACCCTATCCTATAATGGGGCAACATGGTAGCACAAGTGGATAGCATGTGGCTTCACAGCGCCAGGGTCCCAGGTTTGATTCCCCGCTGGGTCACTGTCTGTGCGGAGTCTGCACGTTCTCAGTGTGTCTGTGTGGGTTTCCTCCAGGTGCTCTGGTTTCCTCCCACAGTCCAAAGACGTGCAGGTTAGGTGGATTGGCCAAGGTAAATTGCCCTTAGTGACCAAAAAAAAGGTTGGGAGGGGTTATTTGGTTACAGGGATAGGGTGGAAGTGTGGGCTTAAGTGGTTCGGTGCAGACTTGATGGGCCAAATGGCCTCCTTCTGCACTGTACATTCTATGTTCTATAACCCAGTAACCCCACCTAACCTTCTGGACACCAAGGGGCAATTTAGCATGGCCAATCCACCTAACCTGCACACCTTTGGACTATAGGAGGAAACCGGAGCACCCGGAGGAAACCCATGGAGACACGGGGAAAAAGTGCAAATAGACAGTCACCCGAGGCTGGAATTGATCCCGGGTTGCTGGCGCTGTGAGGCACCGTGCCACTGTCGCCCTAAAAGGTTTAAATCCATGCTCCCAATAATTTCATCTATATCAAGCTGCCAACACATCTGGGAGTTTCAATTTAAGATGTATCTACCCACAAGACCATTGTGCTGAAAAACATCCTTTCCAAATCTTTAGGCCCATAGAATTCAAACAAGACCAAGTTGCCTGGGCTTTTAGGACTGGAATACATGAGCTCACACCACATGACCAGATCAGATAGCCCTGCTCTAGGAAGTTGATAATAATAACAATAATAATCGCTTATTGTCCCAAGTAGGCTTCAATGAAGTTACTGTGAAACGCCCCTAGTCACCACATTTCGGCACCTGTTTGGGGAGGCTGGTACGGGAATTGAACCCGCGCTGCTGGAATTGTTCTGCATTACAAGCCAGCTGTTTAGTCCATTGTGTTAAACCAGAACAATGTGGATGCAGAACATTGAATTTCACCTTTTGCATCGCTTGATGCTGACTACAAGATGCAGTGTAAACTAAATAATGTCAGAATAGTGGGCGCATTGATCATTAACAAAACATTGCCTGATATAGAAGTAATGTGGGGAGTCTCACACAGCTGAATGACTTGACATTTATTTGCCTGTTTCAGTCTTCTCCAGTAGAATTTGCCTCCATTACTCTTCTAGACGAGATCAGGGGATGCCGCACAATGAATCAATCTGCTTATCCACTAATTCAGCTCCCGAGCATATCTGCCCAGCTTTCCAGTTGAAAACGCCAGAGGGTGGACCAAATTGCTTAATCTACATTAACCGTAGCCAAACTCCAATTAGAGGTAGTAAAGGTACAGTCTAAGGGTAGTGTCATTTCCAGTGATCTTGTGGGTAAACTGCTGCAGCACAGATCTCAGCAGAGCTGCCGGCTTTAAAATGAACACAGCGCCTGTTATTTCAAATGGCTTTACCATTGGTTTTCTGGGATCGGTGTGGGTCTATTGGCTAGAATCATGGCTGTTTTTTGATGAGCACAAATGCATCAAAAAGGTTCTATGAAAGTTCTCTACAAGTCCAAACACCTGCAATTAACTTCTTAATTCAGTCAAATCTGTGGCTGTTTACATGAATGATCATTCCAGTTCTTTCATTAACCTGTGAGAAAGCTTATTTTCTTGGACACTTTTTCATTCTACCTGGTGGCTGAACTTGTTACCCATTGAAAACAAGAATCTGAAAGTCAATTAAAACTTCAAAAACATGGGCGGCATGGTGACGCAGCGGTTAGCACTGCTGCCTCACGGCGCCGAAGACTCTGGTTCAATCCCGGCCCCGGGGCATTGTCCATGTGGAGTTTGCACATACCCCCCTTGTCTGCGTGGGTCTCACACCCACAACCCAAAAAGATGTGGTTAGGTGGATTGGCCACGTCAAATTGCTGGTTAATGGGAAAATAATTGGGTACTCTAAATTTATTTAAAAAAACTTCAAAAAACACGCATGTTATGTGAACATCCAATCGATCAGGATTACGGGCACAGGGCCATTTTAGAAATAAAAAAATTCCAAATAATTCAGGCAATAATGCAACACTCCTAGTGCAGCAAAAAAACTGTAAAAACAAAAGAACTACACATTTTAGAGTGCTTGTAGGAAAAGAATGGTGTATTTCTAAAGTTAATGTAGTGGACCTGGTTTATGTTTCAAAGCCTTTGCGTGAACGTTTGTTGCCAAAATGAAGACACATGGTATTAATGGGAACATAGGAGCATTGAAGTCCATTTGGTTAAAGATTAATGGGTGTTTATGAGGAATGGAAACAGAAAATAAAAATTATTTGAATTTAGGTACATGAAGCAAAATATTAGTTTGTGACAACATACAAATGAACAGAAGCGGACTGTAAATGACTTAGAAAGAAATAGACAAGTTAGCAAATTGGCAGACACACGTTGGTTAAGTTTAATAAGGAAAGGTGTGATGCAATACAGTCAGAGGGATAGAGTGAGGGGAAACAAACTCAGTGATCAAAAATTAGTACAAGAGCAGGCGGACTCAAATGTTACAATTGGGGTTTACAGGATTGGTAAGTTTTGGAACTTGCATTTAACATAAAATGAAAGGGATCATATGGCCTGTTCTGAAGTCTGTCTGACAGCAAACCTGGGTGGTTTATTGTTAGAAAGTAAAGGGTCCAGATTGTTTTGCTGGGAAAAAGTTTCAAGGCGTTTACACATGGAGACAATGGTGGCAGGCTGCTTTCTAACAGTGGATGGAGTGAGAATCTCCAAAGGCCAAAAAAAGTGTAGAGGATGGAAGCTGGAAACAGCTGTGCTTTAAACTTGGTTCCAAGATGAAGCATTCTTAAGGATAGCTGATCAGCATTTTACCTTGGATACAACACCGATGTGATTCACACTGTCATGGACATGGGTTATGAGAAGGGAAGAGTCCAAGACAGCTCGGGAAATTCCCAGAAAAGGTTAGTCAGCCAGAGTCCTGGACAGTGATCAGCTAGAGGCTGAAGGTCTCCATGGATCATCATGCAGGAAGGAGGTGTTGCTAACTTTGGTTGACTCTTAATTCGTTGCCCGTTGGATCTTTACTTAATTTGCTCTGTTTCTATAACCTTTGCTCTAGTGTCGCCAGGTATCTTTATGATACCGCCAAGAGGTTCAAGTACTGATCAATAACTCAACACACCAATTAGTAAGATTCAAATCAAAACACATTTATTATACACAGTAAATCACTACTCATGCATAAACTCTACTTTCTAGACTATTCTCTATCACTAAAAGGCCTATACTTAGCTTCGGAATTGGCCCACCAGGTCAGGGGAACAAATGGCCTTTCGTTCGATCGGAGTCTGCAGGATTCAAAAACTGGTATGGACTTGTAGCTATGGACTCTATTTTATAGTCCCCAGGGGCTTCCCGCCCCTTTGGGTGGACCCCGTACCTGGTTCCAAGTGATTGGACTAAGTTCTGATCACTTGGATCGATTTCTCCAATACTGGAGCCGTTCCCTGATCGCTGGGCGGTCCCTAGGTGTCCGTAGGCCTTCCTTTGTCTTGGCTCCTGCTGGCGCCGAGGAGTCTGGCTTGGCCTTATTTATCTTAAATGTTTCCATTGTAGCCGGGGATCGCTCATTAGTATGCAGATGGCTGTGGGTTTCAGTGCTGTCTGGGCTTTTGCAAGTTCTAATACACAGGATTTCTGCACTTGCTAGTTTTTGCCTGTGTTGGCTGAATTTCCCTGTAGTCTTTGCGGACCTCCATTTTAAGTCGGGAAGTGGCCAACCCAGGTGGCTACAGATGGTGGGAACTTATATTTGGACTGGAAAGGCCAAATTCACGAGGAGTTGAAACGAGGTTGGAAGATTCAGTTAGCCTGCACCAGGAGGAAAAATCCCCAAGGGAAAAAACTCACTGTGGGAGACAGTTCTAAAATTACAAGTTACCAAGCTGAGAAGGGAAAAGAACAGAAGTAAAGTCTTGGGAGATTTTGGACAGATTCTGGGAGAACTAATTGCCTACGGTAAGCAGCACGGTAGCATTGTGGATAGCACAATTACTTCACAGCTCCAGGGTCCCAGGTTCAATTCCGGCTTGGGTCACTGTCTGTGCGAAGTCTGCACACCCTCCCAGTGTGTGCGTGGGTTTCCTCCGGGTGCTCCGGTTTCCACCCACAGTCCAAAGATGTGCAGGTTAGGTGGATTGGCCATGATAAATTGCCCTTAGTGTCCAAAATTGTCCTTAGTGTTGGGTGGGGTTACTGGGTTGTGGGGATAGGGTGGAGGTGTTGACCTGGGTAGGGTGCTCTTTCCAAGAGCCAGTGCAGACTCAATGGGCTGAATGGCCTCCTTCTGCACTGTAAATTCTATGATCTATGATCTACTTAAGGATAGTGTAAACATATACCTGAGAAGTATGTTTTGGTTGTGTTGTGTGGTTTAACATAAAATTGCCTCCAAAAATAGCATTTAATTATGGTTCTTTTAGTCTTTTGTTACATTAAAATTCTCAGAATACGAAACCTTGTACTTCCGGTGACAGCATGAGAGAGCAGGTCGTATTAAAGGTGGCTCCTGCCAGGGTACCAGTACTGGTATTTTGATCCCTTTTGCCTGGTTCTTTCAGAGAATTTTGGGTTCTAACCCAGTAGGTTGCTGCGGAAAATGGAAAGGGACAGAGGAATGTCAAAAGCCTCGGCAGAGGGCGGCATGGTGGCGCAGTGGTTAGCATTGCTGCCTCACGGCGCCAAGGACCCGGGTTCAATCCTGGCCCCGGGTCACTGCCCATATAGAGTTTGCACATTCTCCCTGTGTCTGTGTGGGTCTCACCCCACAACCCAAAAGATGTGCCGGTTACGTGGATTGGACACTCTAAATTGCCCCTTAATTGAAAAAATAATTGGGTACTCTAAATTTATTTTTAAAAAGCCTCGGCAAAAAAGGCCATGGAAAAGGTACCTCTGGACTTCCGGTGACGGCGGGCGGGAGGCGGCCGCACAATGGAGAGCCCCCGCTCGGGAACGGCAATTTCGGGGCTTTAAGCCTGGTCCCAGGGTCCGCGGAGGTGGCAGAAGAAGGGAGAAGGCACGGAGGAGGCACTGAGAAGACACAGGAGGGAAAAACCCCCCAAGGAAAAATGTCGAGGGTGAGCAGAAAAACGGCCGAAAAAAAACCAGCTGGAGGTCCGTCGGGGAGTGGAAAGGTCACCGCGGGGTCACCAGGAAAAATGGAGGCTGGAGCACCAGGGAAGGCCGCACTGCTTACGGCTGAAGAAATAACCAAGGTGATGGCTGCGGAATTTGAAAAGCAGTTGGCGCAGATTGCGAAATGCATGGAGACGGTGAGGAAGGAGATGAGGGAGGCTTTGAGTGTGCTGGTGGAGGAGGCGGTTTCCCCGGTGAGGACAGAGGTGGCGAGCGCAGTGGCGGAGGTGCGAGAGCAAGGGGAGGCACTGAAGGAAGTGGAGGAGACGTTATTGCAGCACGGTGATCAACTTGCCTCGATGGGGAAAGAGATGCGGAAGGTGATGGATACTAACAAGGATCTGCGAGGAAAAATGGAAGACCTGGAAAATAGATCCAGGCGACAGAACTTGAGGATTGTGGAGCTGCTCGAAGGAGTTGAAGGACCGAAGCCGACTGAGTATTTTGCCGCGATGCTGGCAAAACTACTGGGGGAGGGGGAGGACCCCTCCCGATATGAACTGGATCGGGCTCATCGGTCGTGGAGGCCTGTACCAAAGGCGAGTGAGCCGCCAAGGGCAGTGACTCTGTGCTTCCGTAGGTACAGGGTGAAGGAGAAGGTCCTGAGCTGGGCCAAGCAGAAGCGGGTGGTGCAGTGGGCTGGAGCTGGTATACGTGTATACCAGGACTTTACGGTGGAGCTGGCGAGGAGGCGGGCTGCCTTCAACCGGGTGAGGAGGGCACTGTACATTAGCAAGGTGCGGTGCGGCATTGTATATCCAGCGAAGCTGAGGGTGACTTACAAGCTCAGGGACTTTTATTTTGGAACGGCGGAAGCAGCGGAGGAGTTTGCGAAAGCAGAAGGACTGTGGCAGAACTGTCAAACTGAGGAATGGCCATGGGCCGATGTAACCTCATGACTGTATTTTCTTCTTTTTTGTATCACTGCGCGCGGGTGTAGAGATTAAAGGAGCCAAGGTGGTATATATTTGGACGAGGGAAGGGACGGGACTTTCACTCGAAATGAGAGTTCTTTGGGGTGTAGGTGGATAGGCGGGGTTTGTGTGCTAAAAGGGGATCTTTGGGCTTTCCTGGGGCCGGGCAAGTGGGGAAGGGACCCGGGCGGGGGCCTCCACGCTGGCCGGTGTGTGCCGGCCAGTGAACGGGAGTGAGGTGGGGGGAGGGGCTGCGGCCATCGGAGCCTGGCAGAACAGGGTCCGAGTGGACTAGCCGGGGTGGAAAGTTGGGGGGGAAGGAACCGAGGGTGGGGGAGGAGTTTTACAAGAGGCAGTGGACGGGACGAGCTGGAGGCCTGGGGGGGGGGGGGGGAGAGAGAGCTGTGTAAGATTAAGGGTGACTACGGGTAATCCCTGATTTATTTTTGTCATTTGTTTATGTAAACATGCGGGTTGAGGTTTGGGGGTTGGTGGGTAGATGGGATCGTTGTTATTATGGGGACTGACATATCTTGCTGATTATTGTTTATCGTTGATGGATGTAAATGTGGGAGAAAATGTGAAAATGGAGGAGAATAAAAAAAATTTAGAAAAAAAAAAAGAAAAGGTACCTCCGGAAGGTAACCCAACAAAGGAATCTGGGGGAGAAAAGATGGCAGAGGTGTCCCCACGCATCCCGTTAGAGATGTTGGCTGCAGTGATGGCGCAGGAGTTGGAGATGTTTGGCAGGCAGATGGATGGTCAATTTAAACGACAAGGAAAGGAGATTAAAGTGTCATTCAAAGCCACCATCGAGGAGGCATGGGCCCGATACAGGACCATCTGGGCAAGATGGTCAAAGCTGTGAGGAAGCAAGAGGAGGCGCTGAAGGGCATGGAGGAGGCCTTGTCGAGGCACGAACTTGTTTCCAACGAGCTTGTCTCGTTGGAAGCCGAGATGCTGCTCATGCGGACAGGAATAAGGGCCTGAAGGCTAAAGTTGAAGATCTGGAGAACAGATCGAGGCGCATGAATCTCAGGGGTGCTTGCCGGAGGGAGTGGAGGGCCCGAGACCAACAGAGTACTTTTCAGAAATGTTCTCTCGATCGGTGGGAGGAGATTAAGTGTTCTCCGCTCCTGAATTGGACAGGGCGCATCAGGCTCTGCGGCAGAACCGGCGACCGAACGAGCCGCCGTGGACAGTGATTGCCCAATTTCCCAGTCACCAGAGGAAGGAATGGGTCCAGGCGTGGGCCAAGAAGAATTGGCATATTGACTGGGTCGGGGACACTGCGCACATCTATCAGGACATTGGTATGAAACTGGTGAAGCGGAGGGTGGCCTTCAATAAAGGGAAGGCTGTGCAATAAAAGTGTGCGGTTTGGAGTAGTGTACCCAGCGAGGCTGAGAGTCACGCTGGACTTGAAGGGTCACTATTTTGACAAGCCCGAGCAGGCTGAGGCCTTCATCAAGGACAAAGGACTGTGATTGGTTTGAGGACGCCTAGTGTTATGTCTTTGCTCTTGTTTTTCTTGAGAGATTGGTGAGGGGATTTTTTCTGGAAGCCAGTGTCATGGGGGATGGTACAGCAGGAGGATAAATATGGAAATTGGAGAGAAAGAGAAGCATAGTAAGGATGTTGGACAGCATGGTAGCATGGGCAGCACGGTAGCACAGTGGGTCACACTGTTGCTTCACAGCTCCAGGGTCCCAGGTTCGATTCCCGGCTTGGATCACTGTCTATATGGAGTCTGCACGTTCTCCGTGGGTTTCCTCCGGGTGCTCCGGTATCCTCCCACAAGTCCTGAAAGACGTGCTGTTTGGTAATTTGGACATTTTGAATTCTCCCTCTGTGTAGCCGTACAGGCACTCGAATGTGGCGACTAGGGGCTTTTCACAATAACTTAATTGCAGTGTTAATGTAAGCCTACTTGTGACAATAAAGATGATTATTATGTTGAAATTTGGACAAGGGGGGGGGGATAGGCTTGAAGGATAGAGTTGTTGGCCTTTGCTTTGATTGTTTTTGAGCTGGACCTGGGGGGGGTGGGACCTGGATAGCACTAAAAGGAAGGCAAGTGATGTGGGGGAGGAGCCAGTTTGACAAGGCTCGATAAGTCTAGAATGTCTGTGCGGTGAATGTAAATACAGTTAATTCATCAGTTATGTTCTGTTTGTAAATACAGTTAATTCACCAGTTATGTTCTCTGTTATTAACCCTGTGGGTTGTATCTGTGGGCCATTGTATGGCTTCACCCACAGGGGGAGATGTTGGAGGATGTTGGAGCATGCACGGGGTCCGCCCATGGCCCCACCCCTTTGAAGGAGTAAAAGAGTAGCTGGCCTGTGGGACTGTCCTCAGTATGTACCAGTCGCAGGCAGGCAAAGTTGATAGTTCATTAAAACCACTATTTTACTCCGACAGGAGTCCTTGAGTGAATTGATGGTCGCATCAATTGAATTAACTATCTGAACAAAAACGATTATGGAGTCAGCCCTCAAACCTGACAGACTGGAGCTCGATCCACAGGCCGCGGAGGCGAAGGAAATTTTTTCACACTGGCTGCGGTGTTTCAAGGCCTACCTTGCCACGTCGTCGACGCCATGCGTCACGGACGAACAAAAATTGAGTCTCCTCCACACATGAGTGAGTCACCACATTTCTGTGCAAATTGAAGAGGCCATGTCGTATACCACCGCTCTCGCAATCCTCGAGCGCATCTACGTGCGGCCTGTGAACGAGGTCTATGCGCGACATATTCTCACTACTCGACGCCAACGCCCCGGGGAGTCACTTGACGACTTTCTGCATGACCTCAAAGCCCTCGCGCGCAACTGCAACTATCAGGGCGTTACAGCCACTCAGCCCATGGAGCTCGCCGCCCGAGACGTTGCGGGGGTCAGATCAAATTACGTGCGGCAGCGACTGCTCAAGAAAGGGGCCCAGGACCTGGACGAGATGGTGAAACTGGCGACTTCACTGGAGGTCACTTTCCAGAGCCTCACTGTATTTCCGGCCGAACACTCGACCCCCTCGTGGGCTCCCGACCAGAGACTACACCAGGCCTGTGCTGCGCACCCACCCGCTCATCATGGGGGGTTGCCTTGTTATTTGTGCGGCCAGCCTCAACACCCTCGACAGCACTGCCCGGCCCGCAACGTGCACTGCAACAGTTGCTGCCGAAAAGGGCACTTCACCAAGGTCTGCCTCGTCAAGCCTAAGCACGCAAACTCTCAGACTCGGACTACCGACTCTCAGGCCCGCAGACCTCGCAATGTGGCAGCGTGCCTGCCGACTCTGACTCCGCACAGCACATGCGACTCACGGGGGCCGCCATTTTGGCCATCCTCCCCCACGCGGCCGGCGACGTGCAATCCATGGGGGCCGCCATCTTGGACGCCATCTTCCTCGACGCCCGCCACTCTTGATCACCGGGGGCTGCCATCTTGGATGCCATCTGCTACGCTGCTCGACGCGTCCGACCTGCTCGGACAGTCACCGGGGGGCCGCCCCAGCACAGCCGACCACGCCGCCGGTTACCCTCAACTCAGCGCAGTCACCTTGGACCAGTCGCGACCCAAGCACCTCAAGAGCTCAATGATGGCCGTCTGGGTTAATGGGTTCGAGACACCTTGCCTGTTCGACTCCGGGAGCACCGAAAGTTTCATCCACCCGGATCTGGTAAGCTGCTGCTCGCTCCCGATATTCCCGGCGCAACAATCAATTTCCCTCGCCTCCGGGTCGCACTCGGTACAAATCAGAGGGCGCACTATGGTAACCGTAGCGGTACAGGGCGCTGAGTACACTAATTTCCAGCTGTACGTGCTCCCAGTCCTCTGCACCCCCCTCCCTTTAGGGCTTGATTTTCAATGTAATCTCAAGAGCCTGACGCTTAGCTTTGGCGGACCCCTGCCCCCACTCACTGTGTGCAGCCTAGCCACTCTGAAAGTCGACCCTCCTTCCCTCTTCACTGCTGATTGCAAGCCAGTAGCTACTCGCAGCAGGCGATATAGCATGCAGGACAGAATATTTATTAAGTCTGAGGTCTCTTGTGGGAAGGAGTCATAGAGGCCAGCAATAGCCCCTGGCGAGCTCAGGTGGTGGTCATCAAGACGGGGAGAAGCTCCGGATGCTTGCTGAGTACAGCCAGACCATTAACCGGTTTACGCAACTTGATGCGTACCCCCTTCCCTGGATTGCAGACATGGTCAATCAGATCGCTCACTACCGCGTGTTCTCCACGGTGGATCTGAAGTCTGCATACCACCAGCTCCTAATCCGTCCGGAGGATCGCCACTACACGCCGTTTGAGGCTGACGGCCGCCTTTTTCATTTCCTCCGGGTCCCTTTTGGCGTCATGAACGGCGTTTCGGTATTCCAACGAGCAATGGACCGAATGGTGGACCAGTACGGGCTGCGGGTCACATTTTCGTATTTGGACAACGTCACCATCTGCAGCCATGATCAGCAGGACCACGACGCCAACCTCCACCGATTTCTCCAAACCGCACTTCTATTGACCAGATAAGGCCCACCTGGTGAAGGCGTCCCGGCCCTTTGAACGCCTCAGTATCGATTTCAAAGGGCCCCTCCTCTCGAATAATTGCAATACCTACTTTCTAAACATTATTGATGAGTTCTCCCATTTCTCGTTTGCCACCCCGTGCCCCAATATGACAACCTGTTATCAGAGCCCTGCACAGTGTCTTCACCCAGTTTGGTTTCCCCAACTACGTCCACAGCGACAGGGGCTCGTCATTCATGAGCGACGAACTGCGTCAGTACCTGCTCAGTAAAGGCATCGCCTCGAGCAGGACTACCAGTTACAACCCCCGGGGAAATGGACAGGTGGCGAGGGAGAACGCAACGGTCTGGAAGACCATCCTACTGACCCTACGGTCCAGAATCTCCCGGTTTCCTACTGGCAGGAAGTCCTCCCCGATGCACTCCATGCTATTAGGTCCCTCCTTTGCACTGCCACAAACCAGACTCCTCATGACTGCTTGTTTATTTTCCCTAAGGGGACTATCTCAGGGGCCTCGCTCCCACCCTGGCTGATGACACCGGGTCCGGTTGTCCTCCGGAAACACGTTCGGACCCATAAGTCCGATCCCCTGGTAGAGAGGGTCCAGCTCCTGCACTCAAACCGGCACTACGCATATGTTGAGCACCCCGATGGTCGATAGGATACTGTCTCCCTCTGAGACCTTGCGCCCGCAGGCTCCGCCACCACTACGTTCACAGTACCCCCCGCGCTGTACCCCGCTCTTTCTCCCATGCCCAGCGCCCCCACGCCCATTTGGCTCCCGCACTCCCTTCCACCCGGCACACCAGTCCGCAGGAATGAAGCTCAGGAAGAGCCGCTCCCAGAGTCCACCCCTGGGGCTGCACCGGACCCACTTCCCCAGCCACCTGAAGCGGCTGCAACACCAGTGCTTCTGCGGCCGCAGCGTACGATCCGAGCGCCGGACCGGCTGAACTTGTGACCCATCACCCCCGCCGGACTTTATTTATTTATTTTTTTTTTTACAGGGGGTGAATGTAAATACAGTTAATTCACCAGTTATGTTCTATGTTTGTAAATACAGTTAATTCACCAGTTATGGTCTATGTGATTAACCCTGTGGGTTTTATCATAGATTATCATAGAATTTACAGTGCAGGAGGCCATTCGGCCCATCGAGTCTGCTCCGGCTCTTGGAAAGAGCACCCTACCCAAGATCAACACCTCCACCCTATCCCCGTAATCCAGTAATCCCACCCAACACTAAGGGCAATTTTGGACACTAAGGGCAATTTATCATGGCCAATCCACCTAACCTGCACATCTTTTATCTGTGGGCCATTGTATGGCTTCATCCACAGGAGGAGATGTTGGAGCATGTACAGGCTCTGCCCATGGCTCCGCCCCTTTGAAGGAGTATAAGAGTAGCTGGCCTGTGGGACTATGTACCAGTCGCAGGCAGGCAAAGTTGACAGTTGATTAAAACCACTGTTTTATTCCGACACGAGTCCTTGAGTGAACTGATGGTCGCATCAGTCTGTTTGGGAGGGGGTTAGATGAGTCAGCAGGCAGTTTGTCGGGGGTGGGGGGCAACATGACCAGGGGATTTTCTTTATCTCACCCATTGGCTAGGGCAGGCAGTGGGCTTGGGGCCGAGGAACTGGTGGTGAAGGTATGATGCATCATGGTAGTAATGGCTGACCCAAGGTGGGGGTTGAGATGATCTGACAAGGTTAATCCCCTGGAACACGCGAGGCCTGGGGGAACCAGTAAAAGGGGGGGGGGGGATGGAGGGGAAAGGGTTTTTGCACATTACAAGAGTCTGGGAGCTAACGTGGTGAATTTTAAAGGGACCAGACTAGGCTCCGGAAATCCTGGGGGAGCCAGGTGTTTCAGCTGGGCTTTGATAGTCCGGCCCGGGGCTGGTGAACTTAAATAATAGGAGAGTTTGTTTCCATGTGGAGTGGGTTATAACTGATCAGGGTGGACGGTACGTGATGGTGGTTGGGGCATTAGAGGGGAAGTCGATGGTTCTAGTGAATGTGTATGCCCGGAATTGGGATGATGAACTGCTGGCTACAGTGCCGGATTTGGATTCCCACCAATTGATTTTGGGGGGTGATTTAAACTTGGACCCGAAGGTGGATCGCTCCAGGCTGAAATCTTTGCTCCTGGTTGGGGTGGCGAAGGTATTGGCTGTATTTATGGAGGAGACGGGGCAGACCCGTTGGAAGTTTACGCACCCTGGGGAGAAGGAGTTTCCATTTTTCTTCGGTATACAAGACTTATTCGAGGATTGATTATTTTGAGTTGGACTCTTCTCGCTGGGGTGAGGAAGGCTGAGTACTTGCCAGTGGTTATTTCCGATTATGCCCCACATTGGATGGACCTGGTCTTGGCGGTTGGTCGAGAGCGCCGTGGGGGTGGCGGGTAGAATTAGGGCTGTTATTGGATTTGGGGTTCTGAGCGACGATTGAGGACCATACAGGGATCTGTAAAACATAATGATAATGGGGAGGTCGCTCTCAATTTTGTGGGAGGCTCTGAATGTGGTGGTCAGGGGAGAGATCATCGCATTTAAGGCACGCGTGGACGGGGAGGCGAGGGAGGAGTGACCAAAACTGATGGGTGAGATTCCAGAGGTGGATTGTAGGTTTGCGAGGGATGCACCCCCGGAGCCTTCGACATGCAGGGAAAAACTGTAAATGCAGCTTGACTTGTTGTCAACAGACAGGGCGGTGCGGCAATTGAGGTGGGTAAAAGGGGCGGTGTATGAATATGGGGAAAAGGCCAGCCTCACCAATTAAGGTGGCAGGAGGCAGCCAGGGAGGTTGTCCAGGTTAGGGATTTGGAGGGTAGGCTGGTCTCCGCCCCGGATAAGGTGAATGGAGTGTTTCGGGCCTTTTAAGAGAGGTTATATAGGTCGGAGCTGCCAGAGGATGAACGAGGATTGGCAGAGTTCCTTGGGGGGGGAAGAGGGGTGGGGTTTGGAGTTTCCCATGGTGGGGGAGGATTCGTGGGAGGAGCTGGAGGCGCCATTCGGCATAGAGGCGATTAAGGCAGCGTTGAAGCACATGGAGGCAGGGAAGGCACCAGGGTCAGGTGGGTTCCCTGTGGAATTTTGAAAGGTAAATAGAAAATAGGAGGCCATTCGACCCTTTGAGCCTGCTCCGTCATTCATTATGATCATGGCTGATCATCAAGTTCAATAATCTGATCACGTCTTCCCCCCCATATCCCTTGATCCCTTTAGCCCCAGGAGCTATATCTAATTCTTTCTTGAAATCACACAACGTTTTGGCCTCAACTACTTTCTGTGTTAGCGAATTCCACAGATTCACCACTCTCCGGGTGAAAATATTTCTCCTCACCTTAGTACTAAAAGGTTTACCCCTGATCCTCAAACTATTACCCCTAGTTCTGTAAGTTTTCGGATCAGTTGGGTCCGTTCTTGCTGGACATGTATAGGTACTCTTTGGTGCTGTGTGCCCTCCCACAGATGTTGGGGCAGCCCCTCCCAGAGATGTTGGAGCAGCCGTCATCTCACTGCTCCTGAAAAAGGATAAGGACCCCACAAATTCCCCGGATCTCCCTGTTAAATGTAGATGCCAAGGTATTGGCATTAAAGTTGGAGCCTTGTCTCCCAGAGGTAGTGAGGGAATATCTGACGGGGTTCGTGAAGGAGTGGAAGTTGTCGTTGAATGTGGTGCCCACCCCCACGGCCAGGCCGGCACTGGAGATAATTCCATCATTAGACGCAGAAGCCGTTCGACCGGGTGGAGTGGTGGTACCTTATTGCATGAAGAAGTAGTTTGGGGTTTGGACATGCGTTTGTGTCGTGGGTGCAGTTACTGTATGCAGCCCCATTTTCTAGCATTTGCACCAGCATCATGAGCCCAGGGGTATCGATTGCATCGGGGTACGAGGCAGGATGTCTCCCTTGTTGTTTGCGTTGGCAATTGAGCCGTTGGCTATGCTTTGAGGGCCTCAAATGCATGGCAGGAGATCATTAGAGGTGGTGTGGAACATTGGGTGTCGTTATATGCAGATGATTTATTGCTGTACGTTAGGGACCCTGGGGTGTCTATAGGAAATATTGTGGGTATTTTGCAGAGCTTTGGTGCCTTCTCCGGTTACAAGTTGAACATAGGGAAGAATGAGTACTTTATGGTAAATGCATCGGGGTGGAATTAGGAGTGTTGCCGTTTCAATTGGCAGGGAATAGTTTTCGATACTTAGTGGTCCAGGTGGCGATGGGTTGGGCACGCCTTCAGAGGCTGAATTATACGAGCGTGGTGGGTAGAGTTAAGACAGACTTGCCGAGGTGAGCTAATCTCGTTATTGTTGGCGGGCCAGGTTCAGTCGGTTAAGATGAACACCCTGCAGAGATTTGTATTTGTATTTAAGTGCCTTACAGTGTTCCTTCCTAAGTTGTTTTTCTGAAGGGTTGAGCAGCTTACTTCTTGATTATTTGGGCGGGTAAGGCCCCGAGGATTCAGAAGGAAGTCCTCCAGATGAAAACACAGGGTCTAGCGCTGCAAACTTTGCTGCCCCATTATTGGGTGACCAACGCGGAGGCGGTGTTGGGATGATGCAGGTACCTGCGTGGTCTCTGGGTTCAGATGGAGTCAGGGTCATGTAGGTGGACAGGTTTGGGGCACTGGTAACAGCGCCACTTCCATTGGCACCGGCAAGGTACTCAGCGAACCCAGTGGTTGTGTCCACACTAAAAATATGGAAGCAACTCCAGCAGCATATTAAGTTGGGGGCAGCTTCAAGGTTGGCTCCCATTTGTGCCAACCACCTACTTGAGCCGGCAAGGCTGGATGCCACATTTGGTGCATGGAGAGCGAAAGGGCTGAAGAAAGTTGGTGATTCATTCTTGAAGGGGTAGTTTGCCAGCCTGGAGGAGCTGCAGGAGAAATTTGGGCCATTAGGCTCAGACATATTTAGGTACCTCCAGGTGCAGAACTTTGTTCGGGTTTTTTTTTTTGATTTCCTGGTGGTGCTACCATCATCCTTAGTGGAGAGGACTCTCTCCTGTTTGGGGTTGGAGGAGGCCAGTATACTGATTTGGTCCTGTTCTAAGCTTCTGGATTTCCTTTATTAACACCATATCAGCGATCCTAAATATTGGGTTAGAGCCTTGCCCTTTGGTGGCTATTTTGGGGGTTTCGGATGTGCTGGAGCTGTGGACAGGTGTGAGGGAGGATGTCCTAGCTTTCGCCTCTTGGAGGCGCGGTGGCGGATCCTGTTGGGCTGCAGGTTGGCAACACCGGCGCGTGCTTGGGGATTTGATGGGAGTTTTTGCACCACGAGAAGGTCAAATATACTGAGGGGCGGAGGTGGAAGCCGTTCACATTGCATTTCAGAGTTGGCCGCTGTTGGCTGTTGGGGAATGACTAAGTGGGAGGGGGGGCTTATTTTCTTTTTTTGTATTTCACGGGTTGGAAGGTTGTGTTGGGGATTTATTTGGAGTTAGTCTGTTTTGTAATTTTGTACAAAATACTAAAAATTTAATAAAAACAGTTCCCAAAAAAAGTGAATGTGAAACCTTGCTGCGTTATCCTTTGAGCTATCAAATAAAAGTTTGAATTTCTTTAAAAAGTTATCTGCCTCCATGGAGATCATAACAGGATACACACCATCAAAATTGAGAGAACAGGTTGATAAAAATATTCTATTTTATAAATAGAGACAATATGGACAGCTTTGCTCCCATTTTTGCCAACAGGTTATTCTGTGAGTCCGGTGGTTGTATCCATTTTAAGGATATGGAGGCAATTCAGACAGCATTTAGGCTGGGGTCTTTGTTGAAGTTGGCCCCTATTTGTACTAACCACCTGCTTGGCGATACTGGATGCCATGTTCGGGGTGCAGGGAAGGAAGGGGTCAGAGAAAATAGGAGACTTTTCTTTGGCAAGGCGATTCACCAGCTTAGAGGAATTAACGGGGTTGAACTCATTTAGGCATCTCCAGGTTCGGAATTCAGTGCAGAACACTTTCCCAGAGGCACCACCGACATTGCTAACGGAGAGGATCCTTTTATTTGCGGGGTTGGAGGAGATTAATAAGTCTGGAATCTATGGGCGGATCCTATCGGAAGAAGTAAGCTCAGTGGCTGGAGTGAATACGAAGTGGGGGAGGGGGGTCTGCAGTAGCTGATGAAGTGTGGAGTGAGGCCCTTCGCAGAGTGAACTTCACGTCCTCATGTGTGAGGCTGGGCTTGATCCAGCTTAAGGTAGTGTTCAAGGAGAGGTTGAGTAGTTTTCCCGCCCCCGGAGGTGGACGATAGGTATGAGCGGTGTTCTGGGGGCCCAGCCAACCACATGCACATGTACTGGTCCTGCCCCAACCTTGTGAGATTTTGGGTCTCCTTCTTTAGCACCATGTTGGACATTTTCAATATCGAACTGGAACCCTGTCCTTTGGTTGCCATATTTGGTTGTCAAACTTGCCAGGGCTGCAGACGGGACGGAGGCAGATATCCTTCCCTTCATCGCGTTGATCGGCTGGAGGCAAGTCCTGCTGAGGTGGAGGTTCCCAGCCTCACCAACTGCCCTGGCCTGTTAGGGGATGTAATGGAATTTTTATACCTAGAGAAGGTTATGTGCATGATGAGGGGATCAGTTGATGTGTTCTACCGGAGGTGGCGACCTATTATTACTTATTTCAGGGAATTAACCATCGTCAGTTGCTTTGGGGGGCGTGGATTGACAACTTTAATCAAAATATATTTAAAAACGTAGAGATAATATAAAGACAGAGGTAATTATAAACTTGAACAAATCATTGGGTAGGCTACAGTGAAACAGTGTGTTCAGTTTCACAAGCTTCAGGACATACAGCAAACACAGAAAATATTTACTTTAGCGACACCAGTTAAAAATGTCTTCAGTTTGGAGGACAGATGAGAGACATGAGGAAATCTTTTCAATCAAACTAAAAGTTAACAAGAGATCTGATAATTGCTCATAATTACAAAGGACTTAATAAGGTAAATAGATAAAAGTTATGGTCTGGCACATTCGTAACCACAGAATATAAATTTGACCACTGAAAGAATTAAGGGAAAAGATGGGGGATTTTTTAAAATCCAGAGCATGGCAGATTCCTAGAATGCCACATCAAAAACAGCGTGGAAGCAAAATGTTCAATAGCAAATAGCTTTTAAAATTTAAAAAAAAATCAAAGGATACTGGTCAATCTTCTGCAGTGTTACACTAAGACAGCCAAGATTAAACGTAGCCTACAGATGAAGTAGTGAAAAGAGAATATTTGGATTATGGGCTCCAGATGCAATTCAAATTCCACAATAAAGTTGTTTAAAAATGTTTTAAAAAACCAAACTTAGATTTTATGTTTTAAACAACAAAATGTGCAGTTATCTAGGATGTAGGAAGCAGAGGGAGTTGAAACATAAGAATTTCCCTGCAGCATAGACTGAAGAGCTGAATGACTCAAAATTGAGATGAGACTGGATCACCACGAACAGGAGGATATAATTACAGTGTGACGAGTTTACATACTCAGTTTGCATTATAAATGTGACCACAGGAATTCGGAACAACAAAAAATTGTTACCAAAGTGTAACAAAAATGTGACACCACGATGAAAACATTACAACAGGACCATTTCAAGGTTTTGTAGACAGGAAGTGGGTGCAGATTGAAGATTTTGAGGAAAGAATAAGGACAATGGTCTGCTCAGTAAACTGCTCTTTCAGAAAGCAGCCATAGGCTTTATAGGTCAGAAAGTTACCTTTTGTGCTGTAAAATGTTATAAAATAAAACAATTTGCTTAATAACTCCTTCCAGGCTGGTGTTTTGCAACGGTCTGTATATCAGGTTGGCAATCACTAAACAGTAGCAGTTGTCTTTATAGACTATTTAAATTATTGACTTTATTTCACCTACCTCCTTTTAGAGCCCTGCTCAGTTGTTCCATCTTTTCTTTGGCAGTTTTCAGAAGACGTTGCTCTAACTAATAAATGACAAAAAGGGCCTATTTTTATTCGATTCAAAGTTGGCAGTTCTAAAATAAAAGTATTCTTTCCGTAACATACCTTATAACTATGCTCGTGGTTTTTAAATCTTGTGTAGTAGTGCATAAATCTGTCAAGTTCCTGAAATTTCTTGTGCTTTTTCTCAGCCTGAAACAGAAGATATATTTTCTGACTTAAAAAATCTCAGGAATCGGTTCAGAAAATGTATACAATGTCTACTGAAAAAGATTGAGATAAATTTTAAAAGAATTATTCAATATTAAATCCAAAGTTAAGAGAAATTAAAAAGTTAAAAGGACAAGCTAAAACATCAAATTTAAAAGAAAATAATAATTGAAAAGTTTAAGATTTTACCTATGATCCATTTTGGATTGTGCATCTTTATAAAAAGCATATTTAGTCTACCATACTATGTTGGAAAACTATTATCACAATGTTTCTCTATTCCTTCATGAGCCCCATCACCCCATGTCCTTACTTAACACATGACTAAGCAAAGAAGAATGAAGAAGTCTTGGAAGACAAGAACAAACCACAGAATCTAGAAGGAGACAATCACAATAAGAGGTATACTGAAACCATTAAAGCATTCATTTTATTTCCCACTTAAATGCGTACCTCAGCTGTCATTTCCTTGGACTGTTCTTCAACCTGTTGGATGACTTCATATCGAGTGCATCTATAATAGCCTCCAGTGGATGAGCTGTGCTTTTTCCATTCTTCCAAACAAATCCAACAAAAATCATATTTGCACTGTGGAGAAAGACAGCAACCTTGGATTTTTCCTCATCCCACTCTTAAACATCAAATATTTCTGCAAACTTATCAAAGAAGCAATGTAACCATATGCATGAAAAAAACAGGTGCTTCATTAAATATACTGAATATCAAATTTAAATAATTCCTTATGAATAACACAGTCAATGACTTTCAATGTACACCTGCCACAATATTACTTCTACAGGCTTTAATGTGGCATTACAAATTATCTTTTTAAAAAACCTCATGCATAACCCAAAAGCAAAAACACTGTGCACTTATTTATTCGGACTTCTGGCATCAAATTTCAAGGTTCAGAATTCGGATGAAGAACCAGTAACGTGCAATGCTCTCTCAAAATTAAATGTAATTAAATACAATGAGAAATTATCAGGATAAATTTCAAAGCAAATTCACAGAAAAATTATGACAAACTGAAAGTTTTTAGTACAACTCATTCAGTATGGGTCTGCGCTCAACTTATAAGCATTTCATGCTCTCCAAAAGGTTCACATATGATCAGTGACTGTGCTACCTTAGCTAGGGGCATCCATCAATTCACGTGTCTAGATAAGTTAGTATAATTAAACACAATATCCTATTCAGCAACACTGCTGCATGAACAGAGAGATGCCTATCCAACCATGGTTGCGCATGATATATTCCAAAAACTACTTGACAATGAAGTTGCTACATTTAATTAGGCACTAAATAGGTAATGGCCTACCTATTTGGCACAAAGCCAATTTATTTATGGGAATCTGCAACTAAATGCAAGGAAAAATATTTGATTCTGTGATATCAGGCAATATTATTTTGAGTAAAAACATGGAGTAACTCTGGCAAAATGGGGAAACAAATGAAAAGGAAAATAAATAAACAGTGAGCAGAAATTTGTTTTGAAGGACCATAAATGAGGAGCTGAACATGGCGTCCAGTGTGGAAATTATGACGAATTTGCTTATTTGTTTAATTGTATTAACTATTTTTGTTACAAAAAGCCAATTTAAGGACTTGTGCTTGAAATGAAATATGCCAATCATTTTGTCAGATTAAACAGATAATTGAATAAAATCTCACAATATACTTTGATGTCCGCATAAACACAAAAGTGTTAACATAATAATAATCTTTATTATTGTCACAAGTAGGCTTACATTAACACTGCAATGAAGTTACTGTGAAAATCCCCTGGTCGCCCCACTCCGGTGCCTGTTCGGGTACACAGACGGAGAATTCAGAATGTCCAATTCACCTAACAAGCACATCTTTCGGTACTTTTTCCCCAACATTTGCCCAACATGCATGGTGTGAAACATTGCTTAGATTGAGCAGAGCAATTTCTCTGTGTCATTTTACATTGCTTACCTTGGCACATTGCATGTGATTGCAGCCCTCATTCTTTTGAATTGGAGATTTGCAGTTGGCGCATGGTTTAGAGTTAGACAACAACCATAGACAGTTGGCAGCATCTTCAAATGCTTCATTTACACCAGCAACTATTATCACAACAGAGTATAGTTTGCAAAATAAAAGAAGCAATTATCAACTTTGATTACTATCTCTAACCACTTGAAACATTGAACATTGCAGAAAGTTATGTTACATATATATTTTAGGCCATTACAACATGAAATTTCCTAATCTTAATTATGTTGCCATGGGAAATGTCAGTGAGGGCTCAAGAATAATTAAGATTCAAATTCATCCAGGCTACTGTCATGCGTTTGCGGAGTTTAAAACATTGACAGATAATCAACTGCAGGTTGGCTATCATAAATGTGAATTTCCTACAAAATAATCAGGTGGATAAAACAAAAAACAGCATTTTGCTTTTCATAAACCTGGGCACCAAATCCCAAAGAACGGAAGTAAAGTTGAATTTGTACAAAGCATTATTTAGGTCCCACTGTGTTGTATGACCTCCCCCATTATAGTAAGGGCATTACAGCCAGAGTGCATAGTTCAAATTTTAAGGGATGGTGCCAGGAATGTAAAGCTAGAAGAGACAATTTAAAATACTCGGATTATTTTCAGTCAAAGAGAAGACGAAGGAGGAAGTTCAACAGTTGTTCAAACATACAAAGCATTTTGATAGAATATATTTGTGGGAGGAGACGAGACACAAATTTTCTGTTAAACATTTTGTCATAAAGTGCATTGTTCCACCCCCCCACACCACCGAGTGGAAGTAACCAAACCACAATACAATAAACCACAAAAGAAGAAACTTTAATGTGGAAGCAATTGGGAGCCCAACAAAAGCATGGACTGGGTCGAGGAAGGGGAGAGATAGAGAGGCATATGGTGAAATGTTAACATTTCAGCAATGTAACTAGCTACAGAAATGTTGAAGTATCTCCAAAAAAATCAGAAAAGAAAATGAATCAACAATCTTACGTTCTTCTGGTTTCATTTCTGTAATCTTCTGTAGCCAATTTTTCCATGTTTGACAATCACAGGGTTCATGGGCTTCTCCCAGACACTCCCTATGGGAAATAATACATGAACATCCTAAAATACGTCAGCTGATATACTCATGCATAAAATATTTGCAGTTACAAATTCATTTGGATCTAAAGATTTAGGAGGTTGGTAGCCCAGTGATGCAGTGTTGCATTATGGCAGTGCACCAAGTAATAGAATGAAGCGTCCTTTACATCAATATTTCAGGCGGATTCTGATCTAAGTTAGGGTACTGGAAGGAACCAACTGAGTGGAGGGGAGATAGTCAAGAAACAAGAAATGCAGTACTGGTTTAAAGTTAACAGCTGGGTTTGTATATTTGATTTGAGATGTCATTTGCCTACCTTTTCTGCAGGAGACTAGAGAGCATAGGGCATATACAGGTAGCAAACTGTGAGAAGGGAAAGAGAGATTTGCAGTGCAGAGCAGGTAAAATGCATTACCTAGAGGTATTTTGCACACATTTTCCCTCTATTTGCCTTTTTATACTCTTTATTTTAACCAATTAGTCAAAATTATTAACCGATGAAGATGTGGCATTTCCAGGCCATTAGCAATGCTCCTCAACTAGCTGCTAGGAGGAGGAAAGAAATACTATGACATTCATCTCTTAAAATCTTTCCCCTGTATTAGAAATGCTACCGCCTCCAATTGGTGGCTTAATGGAACACAGATTGGAAATGGAGTAGAACCTTTTCTCTCTCTGGGATGCTGTTATTCAGAAGTATGGAATAGCTACACTGCATAAAGTTGATTAAGCACATTCACTGGTCTCTGCAGCAGGGATTCCTGAACAAATCAATTACAAATGAATTAAAGTATCAAAAAGCAAAAGGGCAACAAGGTGGCACGGTGGTTAGCAGCGCTGCCTCACGGCGCCGAGGTCCCAGATTCGACCCCGGCTCTGGGTCAGTCTGTGTGGAGTTTGCACATTCTCCTCGTGTATGCGTGGGTTTAGCCCCCACAACCCAAAAGATGTGCAGGGTATGTGGATTGGCCACGCTAAATTGCCCCTTAATTGGAAAAAATGAATTGCCACAACATTCTTTCAGCTAGCAACTGGAAGTTCAAATGTCATCAGTCTCTATTATGGTGATCGTATCAATGTGAAGTGAATTCTGATATCCACTCCAGGACTTCAGCACAAAAAACAATTCTGACACTCCGGTGCAAGGGACACTGCACCATTGGAGGTGCCATCTTACGGATGAGATGTTAAGCTGAGACCTTCTCTGTCTCATTGGGTGCCTGTAAAAGATTCTATGGGACTATTTTAAAAAAAAGCAGGGGAGTTATCCCTAGGAGCAGGGAGACAGAGGCTTTGAGGGTGAGGATGGAGGCAGGCTCTTGCAAGGAGTCAAGGTTGCCCCACGGAAGTTCTTGGGGAGTCCTGTGGTGGTAGCCACAATGAAAACATGGAGGTAATTTCAGCAGCACTTTAGTTTGGGGGAATCGTCAAAGTTGATGTCGATCCGAGGGAACCATGTATTTGAGCCAGGGAGGCTAGATAAGAGGTTTCGGGGATGGGGGGAGCGAGGGATGTTGGAAATAAAGGACTTGTTTTTGGAAGGGCAGTGGTCAAGTTTGGAGGATTTGGAAGAGAAGTTTGGGTCCCGCGTGGGAAGGATTTCAGGTTCATGCAGGTGTGAGAATTTGCAAATAATTTTTTTCCAACCTTTCCGGTAGCGCCATCCTCCTCATTGTTGGAGCGAGTGTTGTCAGTGATGGGGTTGGGGTCATCTGGGCGATCTTTGGGAGAGGTTTGGAAGGAGGTAAGGCATCTTGGGAGTGTGAAGGTCAAGTGGAAGGAGGAGCCGGGGAAGACGCTGGAGGAGGGGTTGTGGTGTGAGGTGCTGTGGAGGATGACAGCCTCAACCTCCTGTGTGAGGCTGGGGCTAATACAGTTAAAGGTAGTACACAGAGCGGACCTGACAAAGTCAAGGATGCGCCGGCTGTTTGAGGGGGTGGAGGATATTTGTGAGCTGTGTGGGAGGGACCCAGAGAATCACATACATATATTCGGGTCCTGTCTGAAGTTGGAGAAATTTTGGAGATCGTTCTTCAGCACCATAGAGGCGATCTTGCATGTGGGCTTAGAGCCCAGTCTCTTGGGGGCCATATTCGGGGTGTCAGACTTGCCGGAGTTACAGACGGGAACGGGGGAAGATGTTTTAGCCTTTGCTTCATTGATCGCTCGCAGGCGGGTTTCTGTTGGGGTGGAGGTCAGCTTCTCCACCCCGTGCCTTGGTGTGGCTGTGGGATTTAATGGAGTTCTCGCACCTCGAGCAGGAGCCACCAAATGTGCGACCACTCATGGAGGCTGCCACCGGAAGACATATTGACACTAATTTATTAATAATGTTTTTCCCCCCAAAATTTAGAGTACCCAATTCATTTTTTCAAATAAGGGGCAAATTAGCGTCGCCAATCCACCTACTCTGCACATCTTTGGGTTGTGGGGGCGAAACCCACGCAAACATGGGGAGAATGTGCAAAGTCCACACGAACAGTGGCCCAGAGCCGGGGTCGAACCTGGGACCTCAGCGCCGTGAGGCAGCAGGGCTAACCCACTCTACCACCGTGCTGCCCTACTTTATTAACAATGATAAAGGAAACAATGATAAGCAAGTCCCTTAATATATACCCTTAATTGTGCAGTGGATTTAAATGAATTAATTTTAAATAGAAAAGAGTACTCAAGTGACAGAATTCCACAGATCTGAAACAAAAACTGAAAATACAGGATAATCTCAGCAGGTCTGTCAGCATCTGTGGAGAGAGAAGGGAGCTAATGTTTCGAGTCTGGATGACTCTTTGTCAAAGCATCACAATTTCTCGGCATACAGGTGCAGGAGCTGACATGCAAAAGTGAGTTACAACAGCATCCTCACTGGCAGCAAAGTACAATTACAGCATTAAAACCGTACACAAGTGTTAGGACTGTGTCTACTTCAATTTTGTGGGAGCAGTTTGAAACAGGAAGAAGGATTTTGTAACTAGGGTGCAAGGTTTCGTAGACAGCAAGCATGTGCAGACTTAACATTCTTAAGTAATTCCAGATAAATTTTCACGTTGTACTACCATTATTTGCAGCATGGCTGACAGGCTAAGCAGCAGAGCCCTGGGAGAAAATGAGACAGTAGGGTGCACCACAGCAAGGAAGGGGCTGAGTAGAACAGAGGTAATCAGAAAACAATTATGGCTACGCTGTGCATTTTTAAAAAGAGTCAGTCAATACCCCAGGTCTAATTGGCCAATGCTCATAATTGATAGGAAAGATGATAATAGCAGCAAAAAGCCCAGAATTCCATGCATTAAATAGAATTTGATGTATTTATTGGCTGGAAATCAATACGACTACAATACTACTTGGTCTGTAATAAGCTATCAACACTGAACATGCATGAAGAGAGACAGTCAGGATGGAAGACGCATTCCAAGGTTAAAGGAATGGTTGATAGAATTCAGAGATCAGACTGATTGAAGGTACATTATATACTTATCCGAACATTTCATAACATCCAAATTGGTACCTAAGATATAGCACCATCTGCTATTTTCCCAAAATCCCTGACAACAGAAAAGCATGTCTATGAAGCAGCTGAATAATTAGGAAATTCTGAAACGCAAATTTCTGTGCACTCACCAACAGAAGAGGTGTCCTTTTCCACAATCCACTGCTGGTGCACTGAGCAGAGGGAAACTCAGCTGATCCATTGTAGAACCTAATCTTTGACAGGTTAGTCTTACTGCCCTTTCACAGCCAGGAGTGGGACACCATCTGATAACTGGATTATTTTCCACAAATGCCTAAAACAAAAAGATTATACTATATTGAATCCTGACAAGTGCAAATATTAAACACCATGGAAAAGAAAAGTGGGTTCAGTGGCTTCTCGTTTCTGGGAGCTAGACCAGAATCTAGCCGAGAGTGAAGTATACCTGAAGCCTTCAAAGTGAAATATTCAGATCTATTTTGTCAGTTTGTTTACAACAAGAGGTTTTGCAAAACATTTATTCAAGTTAAATCTTCACCTATTTCGGAAAATCTCCGTATTACTGCATTTTTATCGATGTTGACTTGCCTCTGTCAAACAGAACTGGGTTGAACTTTGGGCCTTCTTTTTTGTACAACCCAGTTACTCACTACAAAAAAGCATTAAGCTCTCAGAGGAATTGTAAGGTTCTGTTTTAGTTTTGTTTTACTTCACTACATGATCCCTTTAAGGTGAAGGTCATTACATGTGTGGTATTTAACATTTACAGTATTGCGATAGATGTAAGACTTTTAGAAGTATTTTGCAATATTGAAATTTTTATTGCTTAAGTGGACGCTATCATTTGAATGGCAGTAGAGCATTTTCTGACCACAAGGTGCTACAAAATGTTGTCCACAGCGCCATTAGAACGTGCTCTAACTTTATCTCACCAGCCATGGAATGACAGGCTAGTGCTCTATATTATATTGACAACATCAGTGACAATTATACTTAATGATACTGAAGTCTAAATAGGTGCTTGCCCAGTGTTGCAACTCAGGATGGAACTGAATCAATGTATCAGGGCGGACCCTATTTGATCCCCTGGTCTTTGCTGTTGCCCAATTGCAGAATATTTAAAAAATATTCAGAGAGCTCCTGCTCACAGCTGAGATATTGCTGCCAGAAAATGCAGGTGTAGACAGTGGGTGGGGGAAAAAAGTCTGGCTCATCTGTGATTGCTTATTTCCTCCCCACACACATTTCTGTGTCTTTATCTCCAAAGATGCTGCCAGATTTGCTGCATTTTCCAGTATTTTGTGTTTTAATTTCAGATATCCAGCATGTGCAATATTTTTCTTTTACTGAATAAATGAATACCTGGTCTAGACAAAGAAGAATGGACACTTTGGTATATCAGCAATAATCAGTATTGCAAGGAAGGAACAAAAACATTTGAAGGAAAATTCAATTTGAAAAGTTCAGAGTAACTGTACTACTGGTTTCTGCTGCATACTCAGGTAAAAGCAAATGTTTCACAACTTTTGAATCACAGATTTACTATTGTAGAGACTGATTTTACAACTGGTGAAGATAGGCAGTTGTGTGACACTTGAACATTGCAAGTGAGGCCAATTTTGTCCTCATAATATCTACAGTCCAGAACGGTAAGGGGAAGACTGGAAGTGGGCAAAGAGCCTTTCAAGATTGAGAAAGTGGAGGCCCTGCTGATCTCAATGGTAAGGACTCATTATATGACCATGGGGGCAATCGCAGTCACAGAGAGAACGGCGATGGGGGGGGAGAAAGTCTGTGTGAATCGGGAAACATCGTTCTCTCCAGAAGGGAACTTGTGTATAGATTTAGAGGCTATGGGAAGGGGTTTAAATGATTATTTTGTCTCCGTGTTAACAAAGGAAATGGATGATGCAGATATAGTAGGTTAGGAGGAACACTTAGATATCGGATGGGAAAATCATAACGAGAGAGGAAGTACTCGAAGGTTGATAAGTCACCAGGGCCAGATGGATTGTTTCCTAGGCTAATAAAGATGGTCATGGAGGAGATAGCAGATGCTCGGAGGATGATTTTCGAATCCTCACTAGATGCATGAGAGATACTGGAGGACTCGAGAAATGCAAACGTGACGCCATTGTTTAAAAAGGGATCGAAGGAAATGCCAAACAATTATAGGCCTGTTAGTCTTAGGTCAGTGGTGGGAAAATTAGTATATTCAATCCTGAGAGATAGGATTAACAGTCACATAGAAAGGCATGGACTAGTCAAGGATAGTCCACATGGATTTGTTAAAGGAAGGTGTTGCCTTTCAAATTTGATTGAATTTGTTGAGTAAGTGACAAGAAAGGTTGATGAAGGTAGTGCGGTGGATTTTGTATACATGGATTTTAGCAAGGTGCTTGAGAAGATCCTACATGGCAGATTGGTCAAAAAGTAAAAGCCCATGGGATACAGGACAATGTGGCAAACAGGATAAAAAGTTGGCATAGTAACAGGAAACAAAGGGTAATGATCAATGGATGCCCTTGCAAATCCAAAGTCATTTCAAGTGGTCTTCCACAGGGCGAGGTGTTGGGACAATTTCTGTTTGTGTTATATTCCAACGATTTGGACGGTAACGTAGAGGGCACGATTGGGAAATTTGCAGACGACATAAATATTGGCCGAATGGTCGACAGTGTCGATAGCTATAATCTTCAAAATTATATAGATAGATTGGTGGAGTGGGCGATAAAATGACAGATGGAATTTAACAGAGAAGTGTGAAGTCATGCATTTAGAGAGGTCAAACAGTTATAGGGAGTACACAATAAATGGGAATATACTAAGAGAGATAGATGAAGTAAGAGATCAAGTACAAGTACACGGGTCCCTCAAGTTAGCAGTTCATGTTTACAAGATTGTAAAGAAAGCATATGGAATGCTCTCCTTCATTGGCAGAGTAGAGTATAAAAGTAAGGATATAATATTGGAATTGTATAAAACACTGGTGAGGCCACAACTGGAGTAGTGTGTGCAATTCTGATCACCACATTACAGGAAGGATGTGATTGCTCTGGAGAGAGTGCAGAAAAGGTTTACAAGAATGTTGCCAGGGCTATGAAAATGTAGCTACGAGGAGAGATTGGATAGATTGCAGTTATATGCCTTGGAATAAAGAAGGCTGAGGAGTGACTTAATTGAGGTGTACAAAATGATGAGGGGAAGAGATAGAACGGACAGGATGCAATTTCTTTAGCTTATCTTTCCATAGGTGCCTGCAGTGTTTAGCACTCATTCTCCCCGCTCTCCTCCCCGCCCTCCCCCCCCCCCCCCCAATTAACCCAGGATGCAACTGACTCCTGAATTAATCTAGAATTTGGCTTCACTATCACTTTAGTTTTTATAACCATGACTACTTGTCCTGTAATTGCAACTGGAAACGGAACAACCCTTTGCTGCCAATTTAGTGTCTTGGCAAGTGGACAATGTTAATGTCCTGACATTTTAACATGTACATACTGTGTAACCAAAAGCATGAATACTAAATTAAGTAGTGAAGTTCATTTTCAATGTGGCTACTGGTTCCAAAGCTTACCTTAATGTCAAACTGCAAGTAACGTTTGTCCATCTCTCTGGAAACCAAGTTTTCTATGATATCTACAGGAACTAGCTGAAAGCAGTCAAAGGCGGGACAGATTATATTGTGGGCTTCTCCCTCTTGAATCTTGATATTCAAAAACCTGCAAAAAGCATGAACTATTACTGTAAATACTGGGAAAGTGGACTGGGTATTGACATTTAATCACTTGACTTGAAAACAACAAAATCATAAATGGCACAGATTTTGCAATCAGTGATAAATTTCACCAGCTGTTCATTACAGTTGGACAGCCTTTCTATGGGTGTTGTACTGAAACTGATTTGAAATAAGAATCTATTTCAGCACGTACATATGGAAAGGGTCACTTTTAATTAAAGCATTAAACTTAAAAACCTTCAAATTACACTTTGCAGTAACTGTCAATGACATTCATAAGAAATTTTACAGTCAGTCAATTACCTTAAATGTAACTGGCAATGTTTAGCCAGCATGGTCAACAAAAATTAAAATTTCAGTCAATGAAGATTTAAAGTAATCTCGCAGGCTAGAAGCTTTGTACTCAAAGAGACAGTTCCTCATTCTTAAACTACAGTTGCAGCTTGGATAAAATCAAAGGCCCAAATATCCCAGGATCTGAATCGGAAATGGAAATTAAGTTAGGAGATGTGCGTCATAACCTCCCCAAAGTTCTAATGCACACACATGCGCTGAAATTGCCTGGGAAGTTTAACCTTACATTGCCTGGGAACCTCTGTGGAAAATCTCCAACATTGGGATCTGGGTCAGGGGCTTGGGCCAGATATGCAGTACTTATCCGCATATTTACCCTGGAAATGTTATGCTGGTTAATACGTGGTCTAACTCAGAGCACCATAACCGACACCATCACACCAATCATTTCCCTGAGCCAAGCACACTAGTCACCAGTACCACCACCTTCCCCCCCACTTCACCCTCCTAACCTACTGAAAGATTTGGACTGAAAAATACAGCAACTATTGCCATGAAAAGAGGCCACATCCCGTCTTTGTCTGATTTTCTTTTGTCCTGCAATCTTCCTCAGGGATGAATGTATTGACTTTCCGATGCTTCAGCTGGAATTGGAAGTCCTGACTGAAAAGTCACCAACGGGTTGGGTCGCAGAACTCTTCATGGGCAGCATCGATGCTGACCAGAAGATCTGGGCCAAAATGTTTTGTGATTAATGTTGAGGTGTCCTTCTGGCATTTAAACACATTCAAGCATTGGAACTTTCTTGTTAATTTCTAGATTTAGAAAGAACTCAAAACAAAATTGAAACTTAAATCCACGAAAGATATCTAGCGTAATAACTTCTCTTCCCATTCTTGACAGCATCAGCTCAGGAGTCCCTCAAAGATGCATTCTTGTACTTTCCCTTAACTAAATGCTGCCCATGGCAGTAACATCTGTAAATTTACTTATATGCTATTACACCCAGTTCTGCTAAAGGTTGCAAAGTCCAAAGGTCTTTTAACTATGTTGTCAGTTTGCCTGCCCTATCCAACCGTGGGTAATTTTCAACTCCAGTTAAACATTGGGAGGACTGAAGCTGTCATCTTTGGACACCTGCATAAAATTTCTTTAAATACCTCCATGGCACCTCTCCCTTTCTCTGCAATTTCCTCACTGCATGAGGACACTCCTGAAATTCTGCAGTGCAATCCATTCTGAACTCAACGTTTTGCCTCATCGCCGATTTTTTTGCCTTCAGCTCATAAAGTTCCACTTTCTGAAGTTATTTACTCAATCTATCTGCCTCTTCACTTCCTTCTTTATGACACTCAAGAACATGGGTGGGCAAACTGCGGCCTGCAGGCCATATCTGACCCATGGGACATTTTCATCCAGCCTTCGAGCTGTCGTGTCTTGCACCTTGACAATTATAGTCCACCATTCTAGTCTCTCCCATTGGGAAGCCAGACATAAACTACAATTCCAGTGGGGGCCGAGGCACTAAGCATAACTACTGAGGAGGAAACAGGATTTCCTTCCTGCACTTGCTATCCCAGAATTTGCCAATGCTTTCTCCCCAATGTGGTTGGTTGCACCTCTGCTTGTGCCGCTGGGCCTTATCCAACGGCGGGTCTTCAAAAGGCCAGTGGGGATTTGGCGGGATTTTTGAGACAACATCAGCGTGGTTGTTGTCTGAAAATAACTTTTTACTATTCTAAGTGAGATTTATAATGAAATTAAATTCGGAGAACGGTGGAGGGCGAAGTGGACTTGGACAGGAAACGCCAGTGCAGAAGAAAGATGTGAGCATTGCTGTTAAACAACACATCCGCTGGAGATATTCCTGACTATGTTATTCTGTCTACTACAAATCATTATTATTATGATATGGAGTTTTGCTTGTTTTCAGCAAGGAGTTGCTGACAGTCCTATTTTGCAGCAAACCGTTGCTAACTTTTGGAGTAGAGTTGCTCAACCTCTTGCACTGCCTGGCAGTCATCAGCAATTCCCCTGCAATGCTGTCTGAGAAAGCCAAATTTGGATGCTTAAAAACTAGAATTTCAGTTTTACTTTCTTTTGACATTTTTGTTTATAAGTGCTCACGATATTGATAATAGAGGGCAAGGATGTTGGAGGCAGTGCATTGTTCTGCAGTATTGTTTTAACCCTGTTTATTTTAAAATAAAATTGTGTTGCCCATGTTTGAACATGATTTATTTTTTTCTTGAGCATTGATGGTCAATTATACAGTTTTCATACTAAGCTGTGACCCTCAGGTCAAAAGATCTGCCCGTATCTGCTCTTCAAAGTGAAGCGCATGGATTAAGATTTTAATCATTCACTCTAAATAAACCATCATCTTTGGTACAGCATCAAATTTTTCCATACGTCTTGACATGTCTTGGGGACATCTTTCTATGTTAAGACTTAATGAAATCAAGAATGAATTTTCTGTTGCTCATATTTAACATGTTCAAATTCATACTCAAACCTTGTCATCTAGTTTATTTTAAATCACGAGTAAAATACAAAATCTTTAAGGATGCAGCAGCTTCCATTAAGCACTTCACTGATTGGTGTGGGCGATATCTCTTTGCAGTGTTACTGAAGTAGCACTGGATAAATGCTAAGCCCCGTTCACCCATCAACATTGTGCTCATTGATTTACACTGGCCCTGGTTAAGCACTGCCTTGATAAAATTCTCTTGTTTTCACATCTCTCCATGGATTCGCCCATTCCTACCCGTGTAACTTTATCCGAGAGTTGTGGGGCTGGAGAGATATCTGCAGTTCTCCGATTCTGGCCATCTGTGCATTCTGAACTTAATCGTTCCACTATTGGCGGCTATGACTTCAACTTCCAAGATGTCTTGAAACACTTTACAGCCAATTAAGTACTTTTTGAGTTGTAGTCACTGGTACACTGTAGGCAATGTTACCAAATAATGGACAAGGCTCAAGGGGCCGAATGGCTTACTCCTGGCTTCTAATATATATGCTCTTATGTCGTTTGGATGGATGAGATTAGCTGGATCAGATGGTCCTTTCATCCATACCTATCCTGTGAACAGAGGGTGGAATCATGGCTGGGATTCTGTTTAATTTGTTGCTAATGGAAGGTTACTGTGCAGGCTTTGTAGGGTTAAATTGCCAGGGCAGGAGTGCGTAATGGGCTGATAGTGAATCGACAACCTGTTTTACACTGCACATGATTCTTAAGAATCTTTTCCATTTACTTCAATCTTGTCCTTTGTCTACTTACCGATTATCAAACTCTACCTTGGTGCTTTTATGATTTAAAAAAAAGAGATATTGAAATATCTTGATCAATTGTTTTGCATAGTAAATATTGAAACTATGTTCTGGTGAGTTGTAGGAATCAGCAGAGTATTCAGATTTGTTGATCAAGATATAATTGTGAACCATCCAGTCTTTGTCCTTTGGTCTCTTAAAAGTTATGTCGCATGAGACACCCAAGGGCTCTAATACTTCTCAGTGACAGTAAAGACATATAATGTTTAATCATTCAACTTTCTTGCTCAGGAATTATTTGATCTTTCTACTCTGAGATTACGGATCAAATTGAATCTAATGGCACCCTTGTATGAAAAAATTATATTGAATATCATGCACCCAGGCAGAAGAAAGTCTTCTACTACTTCTACAGAATAGAAAATATCTTCTGCAGTTTATCTGTGTTACAAGTATTGAATCATTCACACAAATATGAATTTACTGTCATTGTGTCCAAATTGTGCAATGTACAGAAAATGTTAATGAAGGCTGAGGCAGTCACCAAAATCAGGGTCATCATCTGCAGTCTTATAGATAACTAATGGAATATCTCCGGTCAAATTAACAATATTGAACATTGTTGTTGAAGTTAAATTTGTACCCTCTGGTTTGTTTAATGGTCACGGTGGGATGACCTGTAGGGCACACACACTGCATAATATTTGAACATAGAACAGCACAGTACAGGCCCTTCGGCCCACGATGTTGTGCCGATCATTTATCCTAATCCAATATCAACCTAACCTACACCCCTTCAATTTACTGCTATCCATGTGCCTGTCCAAGAGTCACTTAAATGTCCCTAATGACTCTGACTCCACCACCTCTGTTGGCAGTGCATTCCACGCATCCACCACTCTCTGTGTAAAGAACCTACCTCTGACATCGTCCCTATACCTTCCTCCAATCACCTTAAAATTATGTCCCCTCGTGACAGCCATTTCCGCCCTGGGGAAAAGTCTCTGGCTATCCACTCTATCCATGCCTCTCATCATCTTGTACACCTCTATCAAGTCACCTCTCTTCCTTCTTTGCTCCAGTGAGAAAAGCCCTAGCTCCCTCAACCTTTCTTCAGAAGACATGCCCTCCAGTCCAGGCAGCATCCTGGTAAATCTCCTCTGCACCCTCTCCAAAGCATCCACATCCTTCCTATAATGAGGCGATCAGAACTGGACACAATATTCCAAGTGTGGTCTACCCAGGGTTTTATAAAGCTGCAGCAAAACCTCGCGGCTCTTAAACTCAATCCTCCTGTTAATGAAAGCCAACACACCATACACCTTCTTAACAACCCTATCAACCCTATGAGGGATCTATGTACATGGACCCCAAGATCCCTCTGTTCCTCCACACTTCCCAGAATCCTGCCTTTAACCCTGTATTCAGCATTCAAATTCTACCTTGCAAAATGAATCACTTCACATTTATCTAGTTTGAACTCCATCTGCCACTTCTCAGCCCAGCTCTGCATCCTGTCAATGTCCTGTTGTAACCTGCAACAGCCCTCAACACTATCTACAACCCCAAAGAGCAGAGGTCCCAGAACAGATCTCTGCAGGACACCACTGGTCACCGACCTCCAGGCGGAATACTTTCCATCCACTACCACTCGCTGTCTTCTTTCAGCCAGCCAATTCTGTATCCAGACAGCTAAATTTCCCTGTATCCTATGCACCCGAACTTTCTGAATGAGCCTACCATGGGGAACCTTATCAAATGCCTTACTGAAATCCATATACACCACATCCACTGCCCGACCTGCATCAATGTGTGTCGTCATATCCTCAAAGAATTCAATGTGGCTTGTGAGGCATGACGTGCCCCTCAGAAAGCCATGCTATCTTTAATCAAACTATGTTTTTCTAAATAATCATAAATCCTATTTCTCAGAATCCTTTCCAATATTTTGCTCACCACAGACGCAAGACTGACTGGTCTGTAATTCCCAGGGACTTCCCTGTTCCCTTTCTTTAACAGGGAAACAACATACCCCTTCCTCCAATCATCCGGTATTACTCCAGTGGAGAGCGAGGACACAAAGATCATCGCCAACGGCGCAATCTCCTCCCTTGCATCCCATAGTAATCTTGGGTATATCCCATGTCGGACCCCGGGTACTTATCTATCCTGATGCTTTTCAAAATTTCCAGCACATCCTCCTTCTTAATATCAACCTGTTCGAGTCCATTAACCTGGTTCACGCTATTCTCCTGAGCAACAAGGCCCCTCTCTCTCGTGAATACTGAAGCAAAGTATTCATTTAGGGTCTCCCCTATCTTCTCAGACTCGAGGCACAAGTTCCCTCCACACTTCCCAGAATCCTGCCTTTAACCCTGTATTCAGCCCTGATCGGCCCTACTCTGACTCCGATCATCCTCTTATTTCTCACATAAGTGTAGAACGCCTTGGGGTTTTCCCCAATCCTTCCTGCCAGAGCTTTTTCATGCCCCTTTCTAGCTCTCCTAATTCCATTTTTGAGTTCCTTCCTGGCTACCTTGTAACCCTCAAGAGCCGTGCCAGATCCTTGCTTCCTCAACCTTACGTAAGCTTCATTCTTTCTCTTAACTAGAACTCCACTTCTCTTGTCATCCAAGGCTCCTTCACCTTACCATTCCTTCCTCGTCTCAGTGGGACAAAACTATCTAGCACTTGCAGCAAGTGCTCCTTAAAACCCCCCACATTACTGTTGTGCATTTCCCAAAGAACAACTGTTCCCACTTTATGCTCCTCCGCTCCTGTCTAATAGCAGTATAATTTCCCCTCCCCCAATTAAATACCTTCCCATACTGTCTGTTCCTATCCCTCTTCATGACTATGGTAAAAGTCAAGGAGTTGTGGTCACTGTCACCGAAATGCTCTCCCACCGAGACATCTGACACTTGGCCTGGTTCGTTGCCAAGTACCAAATCCAATATGGCTTCCCCCCTAGTCGACCTATCTACATATTGAGTCAGGAATCCTTCCTGTACACACCTGACAAAAACTGCTCCATCCAAACCATTTGCAGTAAGGAGGTTCCAGTCAATATTAGGGAAGTTGAAGTCACCCATGACAACAACTCTGTTACTCAGGTTTTTCAAAATGCCCAACACATCTTCCTTCCTAACAAGTATTTCCTCGAGCTTACCAATCTGTTTCACACTGTCCTCTCCAACAATATCGCCCCTCTCATTTGTAAATACAGAAGAAAAGTACTCGTTCAAGACCTCTCCTATCTCTTCAGACTCAATACACAATCTCCCGCTACTGTCCTTGATCGGACCTACCCTCGCTCTAGTCATTCTCATATTTCTCACATATGTGTAAAAGGCCTTGGGGTTTTCCTTGATCCTACCCGCCAAAGATTGTTCATGCCCTCTCTTAGCTCTCCTAATCCCTTTCTTCAGTTCCCTCCTGGCTATCTTGTATCCCTCCAATGCCCTGTCTGAACCTTGTTTCCTCAGCCTTACATAAGTCACCTTTTTCCTCTTAACAAGACATTCAACCTCTCGTCAACCATGGTTCCCTCACTCGACCATCTCTTCCCTGCCTGACAGGGACATACATATCAAGGACACGTAGCACCTGTTCCTTGAACAAGTTCCACATTTCACTTGTGTCCTTCCCTGCCAGCCTATGTTCCCAACTTATGCACTTCAATTCTTGTCTGACAACATCGTATTTACCCTTCCCCCAATTGTAAACCTTGCCCTGTTGCACGTACCTATCCCTCTCCATTACTAAAGTGAAAGTCACAGAATTGTGGTCACTATCTCCAAAATGCTCCCCCACTAACAAATCTATCACTTGCCCTGGCTCATTACCCAGTACTAAATCCAATATTGCCCCTCCTCTGGTCGGACAATCTACATACTGCTTTAGAAAAGCTTCCTGGACACACTGCACAAACACCACCCCATCCAAACTATTTGATCTAAAGAGTTTCCACTCAATATTTGGGAAGTTAAAGTCGCCCATGACTACTACCCTATGACTTCTGCACCTTTCCAAAATCTGTTTCCCAATCTGTTCCTCCACATCTCTGCTACTATTGGGGGGCCTATAGAAAACTCCTAACAAGGTGACTGCTCCTTTCCTATTTCTGACTTCAACCCATACTACCTCAGTAGGCTGATACTCCTCGAACTGCCTTTCTGCAGCTGTTATACTATCTCTAATTAATAATGCCACCCCCCCACCTCTTTTACCACCCTCCCTAATCTTATTGAAACCAGGTTCAAGGCTGGTTGTTCTGATGTACGTAGTTTTCTTTTTGGTCGTTGTATAATACTCTCAGTGAGAAATCCAACTCTTTTCTTTTTTATTCCGTAACTGTTACTTGAAACTCCAATAAAAATATTAAAAAATATATATATTGGCAGCCCTAGAGGCACAATTTTTAGAAAGAAGCTAATAAAGGGATGACTTGTGGCGGAGGAGTGATGAAATGTCAACAAAAACTAAATTAAAACCGACCACCTCTACCAATGGAAATTCTCCAGCCTCCAATAATCCAGATTGTAAAATGATACTCACCCTTCCCAGCATCCTCGGCAAAATTCATGACCACAAGGCACATCCACAGGATCTTCAAATACAGAAATGTTGCACAAGCAAATGCCACACTGAAAAATAAGGTATCATATCAAGTAACGGTAAAAAAACCAAGTAAAAAACAAAAATGTACAAATTCAACAAAACTGAGCCAGGATAAAATCTCGATTCTCACATGTTAACTTCTATCTAATTTCAAAATAAGAAAATAGAAAGAGTAGGTCCATTGGCCCTTTGAACCAGCTCACCATTAAATAATATCTTCCACTTAAACTCCACTATCCTCACATACAGTACCCAATAGTCTTGTGGCCTCTGACCTGAATATACCCAATGACTGAGCAGCCACAGCTCTCTGGGGTAGAGAATTTCAAAGATGCATAATCCTCGAGTGAATAAATTTCACATCTCAATCCTAAATGGCAGATCCCTTCCTTTGCGACTGTGACCTGTATTCTAGATTCCCCAGCCAGGTGTAACATTTTTTCAGTGCCTACCCTGTCAAGCCTCTGAAGTATTTTCTATCTTGCAATTAGATCACCTCTCATTCTTTTAAACACTAAGGATTAATCCATCCTCACAGCCAATCCCCTGATCCCAGGAACCTGTCCAGTGAACCTTAGTTGCACTCTTTCTTAAGTAAGGAAATCAAAACTGCACACAATACACCCCAGGCAACCTGGCTTCACCAATGCCCTGTAGCAAGACATTACTCTTATTCTTCGATCCTTTTTTTTTTTACAAAAGCTAATCATTTGTCTTTCAAAATGCTTGCTGTGGACCTCCATGCTAACTTTGTGAAACATTTCCCAGTCTCTCCCTATTCAACAATTATTCTGCTTTCTTAATTTTCCTACCATCTGCCAGATTCTTGCCCACTCAATCAATGTGTCTATATCCTTCAGTGTTTTCCTCATCGTTTACTTCCCACCTAACTTCGTTTCATCGGCAAATTTGGATACATTAAGATTCAGTGCCATAATTTAAGTTTTTAATATAGATTGTAAATCCTTGTGGTACTACATTAGTTACAGCCTACCAATTATCCCACCCTCAATCCAGGGTCCTTGGTAGCTGCATCTTTCCATCTATGGAACATGATTGACACCCAGAAAACAATTGTTTCGATGGATTTAGGAGGTGCAGACTAGCCTAGCAATTGTACACGCCTCCGTGACTTCATAGGCTTCGGTACTTTTCATAGAATCCCTACAGTGCTGAAGGAGGCCATTCTGCCCATCGGGTCTGTACCAACCCTCAAAGAGCACCCTAAATAGGCCCACTTCTTCATCCTATCCCTGTAACCCCACATAACCCACACATCCCTGGACACTAAGGGACAATTTATCACGGCCAATCCATCTAACCTGCACATCTTTGGACTGTAGGAGGCAACCAGAGCAAATTTGCGCAGGCAGAGGGAGGTGTGCAAACTCCACACAGTCACTCAAGGCCAAAATTGAACCTGGGTTCCTGGCGCTGCGAGGCAGCAGTGCTAAACACTGTGCCACTTTGTGAGCTAGTATCCGGAGGAAAGACGGAAGCCTACATGTCTGGGGTTTAGCTGTTGCTTGAGTTGCTGAAAGGTGTTCATTTAAACAAAATATTAACTGCCTAATGGATCCCACACCAGATTTTCAGTTGGATTTACTAATTTATCCATTAAATCATGATTTTGTGGGCAGCACGGTGGCGCAGTGGTTAGCATTGCTGCCTCATGGTGCCGAGGTCCCAGGTTCGATCCCGGCTCTGGGTCACTGTCCGTGTGGAGTTTGCACATTCTCCCATGTTTGCGTGGGTTTCGCCCCCACAACCTAAAAAGATGTGCAGTGTAGGTGGATTGATCATGCTAAATTGGCCCTTAATTGGAATAAATTAATTGGGTACACTAAAATTAAAAAGAAAATCATGATTTTGTTGTTGTTTGTGTTAAAAGGCAACGACAGGCAGGGCCTAGATTGCCACAGATGGAGATGTGATCTTGTCCTCCAGGTGTGCCATTCCCTAACCCCTTTCATGCTAGTCAGCCTCCCACTTCTGGAGCCTGCAGGCAAAACCCAGACAAGCCACCAACTCCCTCAATAAAGACCCACCTCGGCAAATTAAGTTAAATTAAATTAAATTTCCTCACCACTCCAGGAAAACACACACCTCAACATCCAGTCACCTAGTAAGCCCCTATATTGGCTATAAAAAGGCCCCCACCACACAACTAACCCCCCCCCCCCCCCCGCCCCCCCCCCGAAAAGCCCCTCACAATAGAACTGTTACTCCACTAAATCCCCTTACTAGAATACTAAATCTCCAATAATCCATCAATAAACGTCTCAAAAATCTTCCTCCCCACTAAGGTATCTCTGCACAAACCACCCAAACCTTTCTTAGTTTCTAGCCTGTAACTCACTCCCAGCATCTGTTAACCCACAGAGAAGCTCCCCGAATCCAAGTAGATTCCAGTCAGTAACTCATTCCCAGTTATCTATTATTCTATGCATCAAGGTCCACAAACCCCTCAGATTGGGAGTGGGTTACAGGCTCAAAACTAATCATGAGATTTAGGGTTATATATAGAATTACCCACAAGCGAGTCGCAGGCTGGAATCTAATTGCAGGATTTAGGGGAGTGGGGTGGTTATGTATAGAATAACATACACGGGAGTGAATTACAAGCATTAATCCAATCGAGGGGCTCAGGTTGCTGATACGTGGAATGACAGATACCCATCAGTCCTAATTTTATGAAATGCCCCACCATCACGGTAGTACTGTCAAACAGGCTAGTGTGTGGGTATGGGTGTTATTTAACACAATCATACTGAAGACAGTAGAATACAAGGTTCAGAATATCAAATTGGGGTTAGGTGTGAAAGCAAGTAGTTTAAATTGGAGATGAACAGAGCTAAGATGAAGTACCGCTGGACTGCATAAATAGAAATTTACATTCGGAAGATAAGGGAAGTGACTTTAAGTTAACTACTGTATTTCAAAAGGAATATGTACAGTGAGCATAGATTGTAAATGGATGAAGGAACGTAGTAAGTTTACTTTTACTCAAAAGTAGTAACCATAAAATAAAATGAAAGATCTGTAAATTTGTGAAAAGGAACTTCTGAAGGAATGCAAAACAATAGAGTTAAGACGAAAGAGGACAAATACACCTGGAGAAAAACGGGAGTCTGTTTTGGAGGGTATTGTTAGCAGTGTGTGCTGGAAACAAACCTGTGAAGCAGTTGATGCTATCCTCAGAAAAAGGTGCGTGTCTGCATGGTTTTGAGGCAAGCTTTGGCTTCCCAGCATTGAATGAGAGAAAAGCCTGTGTAAGACTTCCCCTATAGCAACATAGATTTGTGGCAAAATTACTAAATTTTTTAGTCATTAAAATCTACATGGATTGTTGCCTATGTCCAGCTCTGAGCTAATTAAGCAGAAAACCTTTGGTAACTGGGCTGCACGGTAGCACAGTTGCTAGCATTGTTGCTTCACAGCACCATGGTCCCAGGTTCGATTCCCAGCTTGGGTCATTGTCTGTGCCGAGTACGCACGTTCTCCGTGTCTGCGTGGGTTTCCTCCGGGTGCTACGGCTTGGATTTGGATTGGGTTTTGTTTATAGTCACCTGTACCGAGGTACAGTGAAAAGTATTTTTCTGCGAGCAGCTCAACAGATCATTAAGAACATGAAAATGAAATAAAATAAAAGAAATACATAATAGGGCAACACAAGGTACACAATGTGGGTTTCCTCCCACAAGTCCCAAAAGACATGCCGTTTGGCAATTTGGACATTCCGAATTCGTCTTTGTGTAACAGGGCAGGCACTGGTATGTGGCAACTAGGGGCTTTTAAGAGTTACATTTAAAAAATAATATTTTTATTAAGGTATTTGAAAATTTTAATAAAAATAACAGACAATTACATCAACATGGTATAATAAATTTCCCCCACCATCTCAATCTTCACACACCTCAACCATACAACAACAATCCGGCCCACCCCCCTCCTTGGAATACTGCATCTGCTGACACTTTAATTTTCCCTGAGGAAGTCGAACGGCTGCCACCTCCGGGTGAACCCGACCATAGAACATAGAACATAGAACAATACAGCACAGTACAGGCCCTTCGGCCCACGATGTTGCACCGAAACAAAAGCCATCTAACCTACACTATGCCATTATCATCCATATGTTTATCCAATAAACTTTTAAATGCCCTCAATGTTGGCGAGTTCACTACTGTAGCAGGTAGGGCATTCCACGGCCTCACTACTCTTTGCGTAAAGACCCTCTTAAGGCAAACTTTATTTTCTCGAGACTGAGAAACCCAGCCATGTCACTAACCCAGGTCTCTACACTCGGGCGCTTTGAGTCTCTCCGCCTCCGGGCTACCAGGGAGGCAAAGGCAAGACGTCAGCCTCTTTCGCCCCCATAACTCCCGGCTCTTCCGACACTCCAAGATCGCTACCTCCAGACTCGGCACCACCAGTGTTTTTAGCACCGTGGACATTGCCTTAGCAAAACCCTGCCAAAACCTTCTAAGCTCCGGGCATGCCCAAAACATGTGGACATGATTTGCTGGGCTTCCCGTGCACCTCACACACCTATCTTCTACCCCGAAAAACCTGCTCATCCTAGCCGCTGTCATGTGTGCCCGGTGGACTACGTTAAATTGTATCAGGCTGAGCCTGGCACATGTTGAGGAGGTATTAACCCTGCTTAGGGCATCCGCCTATAGACCCGCCTCTCTATCTCCTCCTAGCCCGTCCTCCCACTTGGCCTTAAGCTCCTCCACCGCAATTTTCATTTCACCTCCGAGAGCTCCTGGTAAATAAAACCCAAAGCCCATCCCCCCTCTAACCAGCTCCCTGCAAGACAAAGTTACCTTTAGCCATTCATACAGCCCCTTATTACACATAGCACTACTTACATTTATACAATCCGGCACAACAAATCGCCGCCACAGTACTTCTCCAAGGCTTCAATGTCTTTTAATTCGCCTCCAGCCTCTTTTCTTTTAAAAAGTTCATACTTCGTCAGATGTTTCAAAGTAGAAGTCCCGTTCCTCATGTGTGACCCACAAATGGGCTGGGTACAGCATCCCAAACTTCACCCCCTTTTTAAAGAGGGCCGTTTTTGCCCGATTAAACCCAGTTTGCCTCTTGGCCAGATCCGCACCCAGGTCCTGATAAATGCACAGTTCACAGTTCTCCCATTTGCTGCTCCGTTCCTTCTTGGCCCACCGCAGAACATGTTCCTTGTCCAGGAAACAGTGAAAGCGTACCACCATGGCCCTCGGCGGCTCGTTCACTCGGGGCTTTTCCCCCCGAGGGCTCGGTGCGCTCTATTCACTTCCAGGGGCCGAGGGAACATCTCAGCCCCCATCAACTTCCCCAGCATGTCCGTCACACAAGTCCTCGCATCCGATCCCTCACTGCCTTCAGGGAGGCTGACAATTCTAAGATTCTGCCTCCTGGACCTGTTCTCAGGTCCTCCAGCTTCTCCTGCATTCTTTTCTGGCGGTCGTTCATCATCGCCATCTCGGTCTCCAACACAGTTACGTACTCCTCGTGCTCGGACACCTTTTTCTCCACCTCCTGGATCGCTCTCCCGTGGGTCTCTTGATTCTGCACAACTTGATCAATCAAAGCCTTAATCGGGTCCAGCGTGTCCTTCTTCAGCTTGGCGAAGCAATCTCCGAAAAACTTCACCAGCTGCTCCGTCGACCACTGTGCCATCTCCCTGAGGCCCTGCTTCTCCGCCATGCTTTTCCGCATTACCAGCTTTGCTCGCGTCTTCCTTATAGGACTATGTTTTCTCACACGGCCACTTCTGGTCCAATTCTCCATACACCGGAGGGGGATTTCTCCTTGCTGTCTCACTCTTCACCGATTTATCCCATAAAATCCGGAAAAAAACGGGGGAAAAGGTCCAAAGTTCCGTCACAGACGGGAGCTATCAAATGTGCGACCTACTCCTCCATGGCCGTCACCAGAATTGCTTTTCAGATTAACTTAATTGTAGTGTTAATGTAAGCCTACTTGTGACAATAAAGATTGTTATTATTTATTATTACTATTGTGGAAGTACTGTTAATTGCGTAAATGCTAGTTTGACCTCAGCTGGAATATTGTGTACTGTTCTGCGTGCCACACAGAAGGATGTGAATGCACTGGAATGCAGAAGAGGTTTACAAGAATTGTTCCAGAAATGAGAAACTTCAGTTATGAGATTAGAGTGGAGAGATTAGGACTGTTCTCCTTGGAGATAAGAAGCTGAGGGGAGATTTGATAGAGGTGCTCAAAATTATGATGGGCTAAACAGAGTAGATCGGGAGAAACTGTTTCCCCTCATAAAAGGAACCAGAGGGCACAGAATAAAGGTGATTGGCAAATGAAGCAAATGTGATGCAAGAATTTATTTTTCACACAATAAGTGGTTATGGATCTAGAATGCACTACCTGGCAGTGTAGTGGAGGCAGGGCAAGCTCATTTGAGGCATTCAGGGGTATGTGAAAAAGGCAGGGGTTTGGCTCTAAGCCATAATGCTCTTTTGGAGAGCAAGTGCAGGCATGGTGGGCCAAATGGCCTCATTCTGCACAAAACAATTCTATGATTCTGTAATCTGGTGTCTTCAAGTTTTATCTTTTTTCCTTTTTAAAAAATCTTTAAATTCAATTTTTTTAATCTACACAGGTGGTTTTAAATTCTTTTTCCTGATTTTCTCAAAATACAAATTGTAACTTGTGTGATGGCTTGTTACAAGTTCCCTTTGGGATTTGGACAGTCTGCACTTGCCACCTGTGTAGCCATGTAAAATGGCTAACTCCCGATGAGAATGGCCAAACCCCGATTTAAAATGGCGAACGGAAGAGACTGATGGGAAAATCAGCCAACAGGACTCAAACAGACAGCTGCAGGTAAAACTGTGTATTCGCCTTTGGGGAAGCCAGACCGAATCGATACCTGCAGCCATCAACACAACAACACAACAGCCGTCTGCATAGTAAGTAGCAATCCTGGGAACAATATGCTACACACAAAAGCCGACCCAGACTTTTCGGCGCCAGCAGGAGCTTACACAAAGAGAGGTGAATGACCACCCCTCGATCAAGGAGTCGCTCCAGCATTGGAGAATATCGAACCAAGTGATTGGGACCAAGTCCAATCACTTGGAACCAGGTACAAGGTCCGCCCCGAGAGGCGGGAAGCCCCTGGGGACTATAAGAATAGGGGCCAAGTTCAAATCGACCCTTCTTCCCTTCTTCTCCTCTCCCTTTGAGACCCTTCTGCTGACCCTCTTCAACAGCTGCAAGAAACAGTAAGTCTTACTCCAACGCTCGCTACGAGATAGGTACTCCTGACTATCGACCTGTACCAGCTTTGAATCCCGCAGGCTCAGAACCCATACGAAAGGCCATTCGTTTCCCTGACCTGGTGGGCCATTCCCAAAGTTAAGTATTGGCCTGTTAGTTGTAGGAAGTAGCTTAGAAGTAGAATTAATGTAGAAGTATGGATTGCTGGATATAATAAATGTGCGTTGATTTAACTCTTACTAAGCGGTGTGTTGGATTACTGATCATTACTTGGACTTGAACCACGTGGCGGTATCAGAAAGATACCTGGCGACTCAAGAGCAAAGGTGATAGAACAAGAGCAATTAAACTAAGGCTAAAAAGAGCAACATTTTGGCGACATCCTGACGGGACCCGATCTAGAAGTGGAAAACCACTCCGGGAGAACCCAAGAAATTTGAATTAGAAACCCAATTGGAAACAGAAAACCACAAGTGTTCAAGCGGTTCTGGTCAATACTCATAATTCGGAAGTGTGTGTATGCATGCATAACTAACAGGGCTATAAGGTAAAACTGATAGATTTTTGTGGCGTCAAAATTGTCGGAAGTCTGTATTTTCAGAAAGTAGCGAAAGCCGTACCCGCATTTACAACACCGCCTTAGCCCCCTGTTCCAAATTTAGAAGAAGCAGTCGGATAGGAAAGATGGCCATGCAGGCAATGCAGCGCCTCATGAACCCTGAGGAATTTGCGGTCACAGCGACCAGCAGCAGTAGAGTGGGACAGTGTCCCATTTGGGAGGAGGAAATCCGGAAATATCTCAAGGGCAAAGGATGATTTCTGCGATAATGAGGAATCAGGTCCCGGAAGTATAGGGCATACTTGGTGGGAGAACCTGAGCGAGATCCATAAAAAGAGCTTGGGAAAAGCTCGCAAGCCGATGGCAATCGTGTCCTGTTTGGCACAATTGCGAGGCACAGAGGAGGTCGTCAAGACGCTCCGCAAAGAAGTTGAGGGCAAAAATCGGATGAGTAAAGTCGATGTAAGCGAAGTTGAAAAAGAGACTATGGAATTAAGGAGGAAACTGGCAGCAAAATATGAAGAGGTGGCTGATGCCAAATGGGCTCACCAGTCTTGTCTGGCGCATTTAAGCAGTTTCCAGTCGCAATATGAAAAGGCTTATCAGGACACGTAAGAGACAGAAAAACAGGTAGAAGCGTTACAGAGACAGTGTAGCGATCTAAAAGCAGCATTAAGAGCACTCCACGCTGCCACCACAGAACAAAGACCGAGCACCATAGATCACGCAAAGTGCCGGAAGCAGATTGCAGAGCTGCAATCACTGCTTTCTGTTCAAAAGGGTTTCCAGGAAACCTTTGGGGAAAAGTTAGACCAGGAAGACGGCCCTGATTGGGAAGAGTTACACGAAACAGCGCAGAGATATGTTCAGGGAACATGTGCGCAGGGAAAGCCCCAAAAGTGAAAAGCACCCCAACCCCCCACACAGCAGATAGTTCAGGCTCCAATGAACCCTGTAACCACCCACCGCACAGCCACATCAGACAGTGCGGAATATCTATATTCCACCCCCTTAACAGTGACCCAATTACGGGACGCGTGCGAGAGGATCACACCGTTCCTCCCCGACTCAGACCCCCACCATTTCTTTGCCACAGTTAGACATCAGGCGAACATGTACGGCCTGGATGAGAGAGAGCAGGTAAAGCTCACAGTTTTAAGTTTAGATCCGTCAGTAGCAGCAGCTCTTCCCGACCCACAGAATGTAGGAGGAGGCACCCTTGCAGAAATGCATACCGAGATCCTGGATGCGATTGGGTATAACTGGGGTGACCCCGTAGATGGCCTCAATAAGTGCAGGCAGGAAAAGACAGAACACCCCACAGCATTTGCTGGACTCCTGTGGATTCATTTCACAGCAGTTTTCGGTAATTTAGAACGCGCTCATTTGTCCCAAGACGGTATGGCCAAATGGACCCGCACCCATATCTCCCATGCCACAGAGGCAGGACAAAAAGCCTGTACCAATTATGACCACTCAGAGGAAGCCCACAATGAGAAATGGGTTTTAAAAAGATTGTCCCGCGCCTGGGAGCAGTCTGTACAAAGCAAACCCACAGTTAAAAATCCCGAAGAACAGCAGGCAGAAGCAGACAAACCCGCAGTTAGGGAACCCGAGGAAGAGCAGGCAGACATGCATCCAGTTAAAACGCACCAGAACCCCGCATGGGTAAACGAAGGAAGCAACAGCCCCCCCCAGAAACCACTGGAATGTGATAATTGCGGACAATTAGGACATTACGCACGAGAATGTCAAGCCCCCCTGAAACTGCAACGGAATCAGCCCACAAATGCCCCCCGAACCAGCGAAGACACCAACAGCCCCGGCCCCCCACCCAGGGAACCATACCCAAGGGAACAATGCACCAGGGAGCCTGCTCCACCTTATGTGCCCCAGGGGTCATGTTACAACTGTGGGCAGCCAGGAAACTTCGCCCGAGATTGCAGGAGACCCCCACCAGCTAGACTAGCCCCCAGATATGAAAGAGAACATCACCACAGCAGCTACAAGGTCCCAGCTGCCCCATGCAAACTGGGAGCGCTTACCCACCACTTCTCATGGCAGCGTTACCTCAGCAAGGCCACTTCATTTTTGTTTCACTCCTCCTTCCTATCTTCTTCGGTCATGCTGCACTCCCTCCATATGCTAATTACACGCCAGCCCAAATGTGATTTACGATGTCCCGTATTCTGATGGAACCTGCAGAATGTTTTATGTTGGTTTGTAAGTTTGTTAAATGTTGTATCTCCGACAGGAGAATTTTTCTCACAGCCACACGCCCATTCGGCCGAAACCCCCGAGCACTTGCCGTCAGAGACCCACCATTGCCAGACGCTTGTTCAGCGGAACTAGCTTATCTGCAGAGACTGGTCAAGAGACCACACGCTTGTTCAGAGGAACTAGCTTTTCAGTTGATACTTGTTCGGGTATCAGACGCCTGATCGTAACTGCCCTTCTGGTTCGAAGGATAGAACCATTACGGCAGCCCCACCACGATGACTACATTTTTGCCCGTTCTTGTCGGTTGCTCAGGCAGTGGAGAAACGGCGTGAGACCCGTCCTGCCTGGGAACCCCCCCGCTGGTCAACTACGCTCGGGTAGGGGAGATACGGCATTGGTAGCCGTCCTACCTGGGGGCTCCATCCAAATCTTACCCGTCGCGGCCCATACGCACCTCATTTTGACATTTTTCATTTCAAAAAGTTGTTTGTTTAGGGAACCTTTAGGTTGCCCGCCATCTGCTATTTACATCCTGGAACATTTGGATGGTAAATTAGCACTGGTTCATGATTGGGAAGCGTGCCGTGTCCAAAGATTTGTTTTTGAAAATAAATGAGGGAGTCACACATAGTGACCAATTATAAAGGGAATAATTGGCACCAAAGGACAGACACACTAGCATACCAGATATTAAACAAAGATAGTTACGGATACTATGCTTGTTTCTACAGAACTCCAGAAGCTCCAGGACCGGAGAAAATAAAGAGAAGAGAAGAAAGAGAAGGAAAGAGAACAGCCATGAGGACTTCCTTCATCGCGATCAACACACTGTTTTTGGACATTTGGTTGCGCATGAACGCGAACCCCATGACTTCAAACCCCCCAGCCGTTAATGTTTCACTGCCCCGCAGTACCCAGAGCCCAGTGACACTGCATCATTCTGGTGTGCCAGGTTCATAACCTGGTACTCCCTGTCCTATGTGATCGAAACACTGTTAGCGTTGGCGATACTCTGCTGTGTAGTGCAGACTATGCGCCTACGTAAATAGAGAAGGAGAGCCTACCACGCTCGAACCCCGGTATATAGGATCAGATCCCCTATGTTCAGTTACGACCAGACCCCCGCGATCTATAATCAAATAATAAAGTGCATTCACTTGCATTTATTGCTGTAAATAAAGAGATGTACAAAACGTTTTCATGAGCAAAAAAAAAAAATTGTATGATCCTGAGCTTGACTGCCAAGCCAGGAAAGACTGTATGAAATGCTGTGATTTTGTTGTATAATTGAGGAAGGTAGGATAATGGAATGCTTAGCGAGTGTAGTATATTAAGGATAAGTTAGAGGTTCTAAGTTTGTTTTGTAATGCATGTCCCTGTCTGACATAGCGCCCTTAGAATTGTTAGTTAAAATTTTTTGTGCATAGCTATGGTCAGTGCAGAGGCCATGTAGGAGGTTTCCCTCCCGGTCAGGGAATGGAAAGTAACAATCATGATGTGATCCTTCACACTTCGCGTTAGGATCACAAGGAGGGTATGTAGCCATGTAAAATGGCTAACTCCCGATTAGAATGGCCAAACCCCGATTTAAAATGGCGAACGGAAGAGGCTGATGGAAAAATCAGCCAACAGGACTCAAACAGACAGCTGCAGATAAAACTGTGTATTCGCCTTTGGGGAAGACAGACCGAATCGATACCTGCAGCCATTCGGCGCCAGCAGGAGCTTACACAAAGAGAGGTGAATGACCACCCCTCGATCAAGGAGTCGTTCCAGCATTGGAGAATATCGAACCAAGTGATTGGGACCAAGTCCAATCACTTGGAACCAGGTACAAGGTCCGCCCCGAGAGGCGGGAAGCCCCTGGGGACTATAAGAATAGGGGCCAAGTTCAAATCGACCCTTCTTCCCTTCTTCTCCTCTCCGCACCCTTCGAGACCCTTCTGCTGACCCTCTTCAACAGCCGCAAGAAACAGCAAGTCTTACTCCAACGCTCACTATGAGATAGGCACTCCTGACTATCGACCTGTACCAGCTTTGAATCCCGCAGGCTCAGAACCCATACGAAAGGCCATTTGTTTCCCTGACCTGGTGGGCCATTCCCAAAGTTAAGTATTGGACTGTTAGTTGTAGGAAGTAGCTTAGAAGTAGAATTAATGTATAAGTATTGACTGCTGGATATAATAAATGTGCGTTGATTTAACTCTTACTAAGCGGTGTGTTGGATTACTGATCATTACTTGGACTTGAACCACGTGGCGGTATCAGAAAGATACCTGGCGACTCAAGAGCAAAGGTGATAGAACAAGAGCAATTAAACTAAGGCTAAAACGAGCAACACCTGCCATATCATAACACCCTCATATGTGGTACATTATTGAATCTTTTTTGAAAACCCAAATATAACACATCTACCATAAGCTTAAGCAGATAAGTTTAAAATTTATCAGTGGACCAACAAATCTTGTATTCATTCTGCATAGATATGCTTTTTTTTCATTATAATTACATGAACAATACTCAGTTCAAACTATCAACATTTTCCATACATACAGATAAAGTGAAACTAAACTATATATCTAACTATGTTTGTGGCTTAGTACAAAGCTTGAAGTTATGACAATTATTACGTGATATGTGCAGGTAGGGACTATCTGAGTAAATTAAAATCATCAACATACCACAAGTACATCCTCGTCAGTTGGAGATAAACTGATATCGTCTGGTGATGTGACAGAGGAACGGGTGGTGCGAGGAGTTCGAGGTGAGGGGAGAGTGTCCCATGCATTATATCCACTGGGTGGTGGAATTGGCATCAGAATGCCTGAACGTTGGCAACAGTCCTCAGGGTTTACCATCCAAGCTTCAAGTAGTTTTTCTCGATCCCAGTCTAGGAAAACACAAATTGAAGAATAAACACCAAAGATTATTCACCAAAACTTTAGCGCTGTTACATTGGTCTTAAATTGCAATGGCTTGATTACAGTTCTTACTCGGTAGTATTTGGATTGCAGGTTTACAAATGCATTGTGTTGGTAAAAAGGACATAGTGATAGTATTAATCAATTCCCCACATTTTACCTTGTCTCAGTTGGGCTACCACAAAAATTGGTAAACAGAAGAGGCCCCTTTGATAGGATGTAGCATGGATCATGTATCATGGAGAGGAGAAAGAAGAGGGGAGAAGAAAGATAGAGGATACGATGCCACTATTGTTAAGGAGGCAACATCAGAAGCAAGCGAAAATGTAGCAAGCTCTCACCTTGTTTTGAGGAACTGAAGATGCTTAAAGGTGGAGGAAAAGACAAAGAAAAATGTGTCCAAAATGGATCAAAAGTTTTAAAGATGATATAGGCTACAAACAAGTATTTACGAGTCAACAGCAAAATACTTCAAATGCTGGAAATCTGAAATGAAAACAGAAAATGCTGGAATCATTCAGCAGGTCAAGCTACATTTGAGAATCTATGTGTCCTAGCTATGTCACCCTTTCAGTCGGATATGTGGAACATTCTCAGTCCCATTCCTACTCCGGAACCCCCCCATTCATTTTCCTGGTCCATTGATACTTTGACTGCAGTGCCACTTCGTTCTGGTCTCAAACTGGAAAATTTCCATTTGTTTCCAATTTCCATCACTTTCTTAATTTCACATGGTCCATCTCTGAATCTTCCCTCCACCCCCCAAATTTCTCTATTTCCATTTGTGCGGATAAGTATGGACCAAGGTGGACTTTATGCCCACTGATTCCCAAATGTACTTTGATTTTGATTACACTTCCTGCTACTTCACTTTCTGAAAGCACGGTAGCACAGTGGTTAGCACGGTTGCTTCACAGTTCCAGGGTCCCAGGTTCGATTCCGGCATGCAACACCGTCTGTGCGGAACCTGCAGGTTCTCCGGTTTCTTCCCCCAAGCCCAGAAAGACGTGCAGTTAGGTAGTTTGGACATTCTGAATTCTCCGTGTAGCCGAACAGGTGCCGGACTGTGGCGACTAAGGGATTTTCACAGTAACTTCATTGCAGTGTTAATGTAAGCTTACTAGTAACAATAAAGATTATTAATATTTCAGTCTCCCAGTTTCTCCATTTCTGTGTATTTGCTCTGATGATGCCATTTTCCATAACAATGCTTCCGGTATGTTTCCCTGAGCCAGTGGTTCAGCTCCACCTTGGCTGATTGGACCCACTGACCATGCCCATCTCATTTCCCCCATGTCTGCTCTCACCTCTTCCCCCACTCCCAAAACCATGAAACGTGTCCACACCATCCCCCCACCAGCCTTCACTCTGTTATTTCTTCCAGCTCCAGCTCACTTTGACCTTTCTATTCATGGCCTCCTACGTTGCTCTAACAAAACTTGAGAGAGGTTTGAGAAGCTATCTTTCGATGAGGCACTTTAAAGCCTGCCTGACTCATTTCAACAATTTCATGCATAAGAATTAGGAGAAAGTCATTTGGCCCCTCAGTCTGCTCTGCATTCGCCAAAATCATGGCAGAGGGACTAAATTAATACTTAGCTTGTGTTTTTACCAAATTAGAAGATGGTGACAATGGCCCAGTTGAAAATGTGGGAGTTGAGCAACTGAACAGAATAGCGAGAAAGAACCGGTGCTTAAAAGGCTGGCAGCACTCCAGGTAGAGAAGCCGCCAGGCCTAGTTGGAATGCATCCTAGATTGCTGGGAGAGGTAAGGGGCATATTGCAGAGCCATTGACAGAAATGTTCCAAGCCTCTCTTAACACAGGATTAGTCGCGGGGGGGCTGGAGGATTGCAAATGGTTTAAGAAAGGGGCAAAGGATAACCCTGGAAACTACAGACCTGTCAGCTTGACATCAATAGTGGGAAAACTGATGGAGTCCAAAATACCAGATGAAATAAATATACACTTTAGAGAAAAATAAGTTAATATTAGACAGTCAACATGGCTTTGTCAAGGGCAGGTCATGTCTGACAAATTTTATTGAGTTATTTGGCGAGGTGACACAGGCAGCGGATGTCATATATTTGGACTTTCAGAAAGCATTTGATACAGTGCCACATGGCAGGCTGGTAAGCAAATTAAAAATGTTTGGGACTGACGGGTCCTTGGCAACATAGATTAGAAGTTGGCTGAGAGGTAGGAAACAGAGGGGAGATATAGATGGGCATTTCTCAAACTGGAGACGTGTTGAAAGCAGTGTTCCCTGGGCTCACTGTTGGGACCCTTGCTTCTTCTGATTTATATAAATGATTTAGAGGTGGGCAAAATCTCTAAATTTGCAGGTGATACTAAGCTGGGGAGAATAGTGAATTGTGAGGATAATGCTGAGTGACTTCAGAGGGGCATTGACAAGTTGGCCAAATGGGCAGACACCTGGCAAATTAACTTCAAAACAGCGAAATGAGGTAATGCATTTTGGTAGAACATGGAAAGACAATAAAGGATAAATGGTATAATTTTGAGGGGAGTACAGGAGCAAAGGGACCTTGGAGTTCAATTGCATAGTTCTCTGAAGGTGGCCACGCAACTTGAAACAGTTATTAAGGTGGTTTATAGGATCCTTCGGTTTATAAATAGAGGAATAGAGTATAAAAGCAAGGGAGTTATTCTACACCTCTCCAAATCATTGGTCAGACCACATCTGGACTATGGGTTCAGTTCTGGGAACCATATTTAAGGAAGGATGTTAAAGCCCTGGAGACAGTTCAGAGGAGATTTATTAGAATGATACCAGCAATGAGGAATTTTAGATACAAGGAGCGATTGGAGAAATTGGGCTTGTTCTCCTTGGAGCAGAGAAGAATAAGAGGCGACCTTATTGAGGTGTTCAAAATTCTGAACAATTTTGACAGGGTAAAGAAGGATATTCGGTTTCAACTAGTTGATATGTCAGTGACTAGTGGTCCCAATTTCAAGATGGTCAGCAAGACAGCTAGGAGTGAGATGAGGAGAAACTTCTTTACTCAGCGAGTTGTTGGGATTTGGAATGCGCTGCCTGGGAGAGTGTTGGAGGCGGATTCCAAAAGAAAGCTGGATACATATTTGAAAGGGAATAATTTAGAGGGATGCAGAGAATGGGACTAGCTGGGTAGCTCTTTTGGGAGCCGGTGCAGACACGATGGGCTGAATGGTCTCTTTCTGTGCTCTAAATAACAAATGATTGTGCCCTCAACTTCCTTTTCCTGTCTCCCCATGTACCCATTGGCTTTCTGATCACCCCTTGCACCCATTGGCTCCCTGGTCACCCCTTGTACCCATTGGCTCCCTGGTCAATCAAGAATCTAACTCAACCTTAAAAATATTCAATGACCCTGGCTCCACTGCTCTCTGGGCAAAAGAAATCTGCAGGCTAATGGCCCTCAGAGAAAAAAATTGTCCTCTTAAATGGGAAACCCTTTATTTTTAAACAGTGACCCCTAGTTCTGGTCTCTCCCACAAGGGAAACATCCTCTCAACCACCACCCTGTCAGGTCCTCTCAGGATTTTGTGTGTATTAATAAGATCACCTCTCATTTTTCTAATGGATACAGGCCCAACCAGTCCAACCTTTACTCAAGATAACCCCTTCACATCCCAGAAATCAGTTGAGTGAACCTTCTCTGTATTGCTTTTAACGCAATTATATTATTTCTCAAGTAAGGAGACCAAAACGTTAGAGTACTCCAGATGTAGTCTCACCAAAACTCTGTACAACTGTAGCAAAACGTCCCGACTTTTATATTTCATTCCTCTTGTAATAAACAATAACATTCTATTAACCTTCCTAATCACTTACTCCCCTCAGATTATTTTTTCCCCTCATCTCAGTCTCAAATAGGCAACATATTTTTAAACAGTGTCCCCTAGGTTCTAGATTCTCCCACGTGCAGCCTGTCAGGATCCCTCAGGATTTTGTATGTTTCAATCAAGTTGCCTCTACTCTTCGAAGCTGCAGTGGATGCAAGTCTAGCCTATCCAACCTTTCCGCAGAAGACAACTCACCATTCCAGGTATTAAGGGGCATCTTGACAAATACATGAATAGGATGAGAATAGAGGGATACGGACCCCAGAAGCGTAGAAGATTTTAGTTTAGACAGGCAGCATGGTCGACGCAGGCTTGGAGGGCCGAAGGGCCTGTTCCTGTGCTGTACATTATTTTGTTCTTTATAGCCTAGTAAACCTTCTCTGAAAGACTTCCAGTGCATTTACATCTTCCTGAAAGAAGGATACCAATACTGTACACAGTACTCCAAATATGGTCTCACCAATGCTCGGCATAACTGAAGTGTAACCTCTCTAATTTTATATTCAATTCCCCTTGCAATAAACATAACTTTCTATGAACCTTCCTAATTACTTGCTGTATCTGTTTACTAACCTGTCGTGTACAATTCATGCACTAGAATACCTAGATCCTTCTGAATCTCAGAGCGCTGCAATCTTTCACCGTTTAGATAGGCTTTAAAAAAACATCCTTCCAAAATGGACAATTTCCCACATTTCTCCACAATATACTTCATTTGCCAGATCTTTGCCCACTTGTATGCCTTTGTAGCCTCCTTACGTCCTCTTTATATCTTACTTTTCTACCTATATTTGTGTCATCAGCAAATTTAACGATCATACCATTGATCCCTGAAACAAGTCATTGATAGATTGTAAGTAGTTGAAGATACAGGACTGATCCCTGTGGCACTCTCTCTAGTTACAGCTTGCCAACCACAAAATTACTCATTTATCCCACGCACCGTTTTCAGTTAGCTAACCAATCCTCTATCCATGCTAATATGTTACCCACTACACCATGACCAGATTATAATCACTGCTCCCTTTTGCTTGATGTGGAGATGCCGGCGTTGGACTGGGGTGAGCACAGTAAGAAGTCTTACAACACCAGGTTAAAGTCCAACAGGTTTGTTTCGATGTCACTAGCTTTCGGAGCGCTGCTCCTTCCTCAGGTGAACGAAGAGGTATGTTCCAGAAACATATATATATATATATCTATATATATATATATATACATATATATATATATAGACAGATTCAAAGATGCCAAACAATGCTTGGAATACGAGCATTAGCAGGTGATTAAATCTTTACAGATCCAGAGATGGGGTAACCCCAGGTTAAAGAGGTGCGAATGGTGTCAAGCCAGGACAGTTGGTAGGATTTCGCAGGCCAGATGGTGGGGGATGAATGTAATGTGACATGAATCCCAGGTCCCGGTTGAGGCGCACTCATGTGTGCGGAACTTGGCTATAAGTTTCTGCTCGGCGATTCTGCGTTGTCACGCGTCCTGAAGGCCGCCTTGGAGAACGCTTACCCGGAGATCAGAGGCTGAATGCCCTTGACTGCTGAAGTGTTCCCCGACTGGAAGGGAACATTCCTGCCTGGTGATTGTCGCGCGATGTCCGTTCATTCGTTGTCGCAGCGTCTGCATGGTCTCGCCAATGTACCACGCTTCAGGACATCCTTTCCTGCAGCGTATGAGGTAGACAACGCTGGCCGAGTCGCACGAGTATGTACCGCGTACCTGGTGGGTGGTGTTCTCACGTGTAATGGTGGTATCCATGTCGATGATCTGGCACGTCTTGCAGAGATTGCCATGGCAGGGTTGTGTGGTGTCGTGGTCACTGTTCTGAAGGCTGGGTAGTTTGCTGCAAATAATGGTTTGTTTGAGGTTGCGCGGTTGTTTGAAGGTAAGTAGTGGGGGTGTGGGGATGACCTTGGCAAGATGTTCATCTTCATCGATGACGTGTTGAAGGCTGTGAAGAAGATGTCGTAGTTTCTCCGCTCCGGGAAAGTACTGGACGACGAAGGGTATTCTGTCGGTTGTGTCCCGTGTTTGTCTTCTGAGGAGGTCGGTGTGGTTTTTTGCTGTGGCGCGTTGGAACTGTCGATCGATGAGTCGAGCGCCATATCCCGTTCGTACGAGGGCACCTTTCAACATCTGCAGATGTCTGTTACGCTCCTCCTCGTCTGAGCAGATCCTGTGTATACGGAGAGCTTGTCCATAGGGAATGGCTTCTTTAATGTGTTTAGGGTGGAAGCTGGAGAAGTGGAGCATCGTGAGGTTATCCGTGGGTTTGCGGTAAAGCGAAGTGCTGAGGTGACCGTCCTTGATGGAGACGAGTGTCCCCAAGAATGCAACTGATTTTGGAGAATAGTCCATGGTGAGTCTGATGGTTGGATGGAACTTATTAATGTCATCGTGTAGTTGTTTCAGTGATTCTTCGCCGTGGGTCCAAAGGAAAAAAATATCAATGATGTATCTGGTGTATAACGTCGGTTGAAGGTCCTGTGTGGGGAGTAGGTCTTGTTCAAACTTGTGCATGAAGATGTTGCCGTATTGGGGTGCGGATTTGGTCCCCATAGAACATCACAGCGCAGTACAGGCCCCTCGGCCCTCGATGTTGCGCCGACCTGTGAAACCACTCTAAAGTCCATCTACACTATTCCCTTATCGTCCATATGTCTATCCAATGACCATTTGAATGCCCTTAGTGTTTGCGAGTCCACTACTGTTGCAGGCAGGGCATTCCATGCCCTTACTACTCTTCGAGTAAAGAACCTACCTCTGACATCTGTCTTATATCCATCTCCCCTCAATTTAAAGCTATGTCCCCTCGTGCTAGACATCACCATCCGAGGAAAAAGGCTCTCACTGTCCACCCTATCCAATCCTCTGATCATCTTGTATGCCTCAATTAAGTCACCTCTTAACCTTCTTCTCTCTAATGCAAACAGCCTCAAGTCCCTCAGCCTTTCCTCATCAGATCTTCCCTCCATACCAGGCAACATTCTGGTAAATCTCCTCTGCACCCTTTCCAATGCTTCCACATCCTTCCTATAATGCAACGACCAGAATTGCACGCAATACCACAAATGCGGCCGCACCTGAGTTTTGTACAACTGCAACATGAACTCATGGCTCCGAAACTCAATCCCTCTACCAATAAAAGCTAACACACCGTACGCCTTCTTAACAACCCTCTCAACCTGGGTGGCAACTTTCAGGGATCTATGTACATGGACACCGAGATCTCTCTGCTCATCCACACTGCCAAGAATCTTACCATTAGCCCAGTACTCAGTCTTCCTGTTATTCCTTCCAAAATGAATCACCTCACACTTTTCTGCATTGAACTCCATTTGCCACCTCTCAGCCCAGCGCTGCAGCTTATCTATGTCCCTCTGTAACTTGTAACATCCTTCTGCACTGTCCACAACTCCACCGACTTTAGTGTCATCTACAAATTTACTCACCCATCCTTCTACGCCCTCCTCCAGGTCATTTATAAAAATGACAAACAGCAGTGGACCCAAAACAGATCCTTGTGGTACACCACTAGTAACTGGACTCCAGTCTGAACACTTCCCATCAACCACCACCCTCTGTCTTCTTCCAGCTAACCAATTTCTGATCCAAACTGCAAAATCTCCCTGAATCCCATGCTTCCGTATTTTCTGTAGTAGCCTACCGTGGGGAACCTTATCAAATGCTTTACTGAAATCCATATACACCACATCAACTGCTTTACCTTCATCCACCTGTTTGATCACCTTCTCAAAGAACTCAATAAGGTTTGTGAGGCACGACCTACCCTTCACAAAACTGTGCTGACTTTGTCTAATCAAATTATTCCTTTCCAGATGATTATACACCCTATCTCTTATAAACCTTTCCAAGATTTTGCCCACAACAGAAGTAAGGCTCACTGGCCTATAGTTACCGGGGTTGTCTCTACTCCCCATGGCTGTTCCGTGCGTCTGGATGAAGAACTTGTTGTCGAAGGTGAAGACGTTGTGATCCAGAATGAAGCGGATGAGTTGCAGAATTGCGTCTGGAGATTGGCAGTTGTCGGTGTTGAGTACTGAGGCTGTTGCAGCAATGCCGTCGTCATGGGGGATGCTGGTGTAGAGTGCCGAGACGTCCATTGTGACGAGGAATGTTCCTGGTTCAACTGGTCCATGGGTGCTGAGTTTCTGTAGGAAGTCCGTCGTGTCACAACAGAAGCTGGGTGTACCTTGTACGATGGGTTTCAAGATGCCCTCGATGTAGCCAGAGAGGTTCTCACACAGGGTCCCATTGCCTGAAACGATAGGACGGCCTGGTGTGTTGGCCTTAAAACATGTCACATCTCTCACTCTTTCCAGTTCAGAGTGAAGGTTGACTTGAAATGTTAACATTCCATCTCCATAGGTGCTGCCAGACCCGTTGAATATTGCAACAAATTATGCACAGCTTTTTTGTTTTTTATACAAGGCTACATCATGGTTTCTAGGTTTGCTCTTTTCCTTTATCTGATACCACACTATTTTCTCCCTCTGAAGAAACAAAATCTGTCACGATAAACAACCATCATCTGATATCAGGGGGGGCTGAAGGATTCAATACATCCCCAAGAGGTTTTTAAATTCAAATATATAGACTATAGAAACGTAGAATCCCTACATTGCAGTAGGAGGACATTCGGCCCATCGAGTCTGTACTGACCCTCTGAACGAGTGCTTCACCCAAGCTCACACCCCGCCCTATCCCATTAATCAACCTGCACATCTTTTTGGACACTAAGGGGCAATATAGCATGGCCAATCCACCTACAACTGCAAATTAAAAAATACTAGAATTACTTGTCCAATTCTAGGAAAGAATGACTGTTTTATGGTAGAAGATAGGAAACAATATTCATTTTAAGACACTAGAAACTGTTAAATACTACAAAATCAGGCGAGAGCGCAACAGGCCATTCAGCTCGACTTTCTGCTCACATTGGTCTGGTCTCATCTCACCCTGATCTCATTCACCCATTTCATCTATCCCTATAACATAACTTGCTAGTCCCTGTTTTCTCATGTGTTTCTTTCATGTATTTATTTAGTTTTCCCTGAAATGCTGTGTTTATTTAGTTTTCCCTGAAATGCTATTTAGAGTCATAGAATCATACAGCGCAAAAAATCAGGTAACATATACTTTAGCCACAGCCTTACAACGCATCACTGATTCACACCGTGTTGCTCTCCTATGGAGAGTTGGAAGTCATGTGCTCGTGGCCGAGGAAAGGGATGAAGGTGAAATGGGGACACGAGAAGTGGAAACCCAATTTAATATCTCACTTCTTCCATCAGGCAGGAGATACAAAAGTCGGAGAACACACATGGACGGGCTCATATACAGCGTCTTCCCTGTACCAGACTCCTAAACGACCCTCTTAAGGACTGACCTCATTCACACTACACCCCTGTATGCTTCATCCAATGTCAGTGTTATGTAGTTACAGTGTGTACCTTGTGTTGCCCTATTATGTATTTTCTTTTATTTCCTTTTCTTTTCATGTACTTAATGATCTGTTGAGCTGCTCGCAGAAAAATACTTGGTAAACGTGACAATAAAAAAAAAATCCAATCCACTTGTTGCATTCCTTTTCAACCAGTACACAACATTCTGCCTCCTCCCTTGAACGCCAAGTCTGTCCCAGTACATTTGCAAGAGAGCAGTCTTTTCTATAGATCTTATGGGCTCCAACACACAGAGGTTGTTGGCCAAGAACAGTGCAATAGTCAGAGCAGGAATTTGAGCAGCTTGTCTCTACGTCTTTTTAAGACTTAGGGGTTGTACCATGCAGGAGAGGTATGCAAAGTTTTAGTAAAGTTTTGTATCTCATCAAGGGTGTTTGAGAAAATGTTAAGTTTAAAACAAATCAAATTACATTAAATGAATTTTCAGCTCTTTGACATGTTGCCCATTCTTCTGTTCTGGGTATCAACTTGCTTGTTTAGTTGCTTATTGATGAATGTGAAGGGATAAATTGATGGTGACCAGTTGGTGGGTGGCGAATGAATGAATGGTAAGTTACAAGACGGCTTTGTGTCAACTGGGGGTGGGGGAAAAGCACTGGACTTTGGTCTAGTATGAATGGCTAACTGTGTCTTCAAGTTATTAGGGAATCTCTGGCATCTCGAGCAGCATTCTGAGCGGATGTGGCATTTAGTGCCTTATCTTCACGTCCATTGGATCTTCAGATGATGAACACAGAGTGGTTTATTCCTCCAGCACTTCTACTTCTGCGGCCCAATGCTGTGCAGAATGCAACACAATGATTATCCTGGAGACCTTCACTGATGAGTGCTGAAGGGTTTCTTCAGATCTGGCCAGGCACCTGAAATGCATCTTGAGGATGCCAATTAATTGCTTGATGACACACCTGGTTATTATGTGGCTGTCACAGAGTGCTTTTGGAGTTAATTGGTGGGGTTCCTCAAGGTTGTTGTTAGCCAGGGATGGAGAGGGGTATCCACTGGCACCTGGCAACAATCGTATAAGAGTACTTCCAAGCATGAACAGGACAGGAATGTTGAATGACATTGCATGAAAGCATCATAGCAACTTTAGTTTAGAGCTATAAGCATCATAGCTTGTCGTTACAGACCAGCAGAACACCGCTCACCCGTCAGGTTGCAATTTTTGTATCAATGGCATGCTGCACGTGTGGGGAAGAAGCCAGAAACATAAAGCCAAGTGCCCGTTCATTTTGATTGTTGTCCCAGGGAAAAATTACAAACTGCCATCCCTGACAAATAACCCATCCATCCATCATTTATATGCAGCCAACTAGAGACCCCTGAAATGTCTCTGGTAATAACCCAGAAGGAACTAAAAATAATTGAGGGCCAATGGCCACTTTCATATCTAGTATAATGCGTGGCCAACAGGGAACACTTCTAAGAAGCTGTAATTGTCTGTAAATAGCTGACATAACAATTTCAGCTTCTGGAAGCAAGAACTCTGGTCCAAGGTACAAAATAATTTCTTGCAACTACAGCATGCTTGTCTCACACTGCATTGTCGGCTACCTCCAGGATCTGAATGGTATGATTATATAGGCCAGTATGTATAGCCAGCAAATCATGTTTGTACAAATATGCCCTCTTTCAATGGTGGGGATTGTAATGTCAGAGTAAACTGGCTTGAAAGAGTGAAGCACCTTTTTACAGAGCAGCTGGAATGACATAGTAGTCATACGACTGTGGGTTAATGACCATTCCTATTGATATCAATTCAGAGAATCAGGCTCTTTAACCCTTCCATTGAGCTCATGATTTTTTAAATTGCAATCTATGGGTGAATAGCGAGGATTCAAATCAGACCAGGTTCCATCCCAAATCTGTACATTCTCACATGTTGATATATATGCTGTACATTTCCAGTCTTGTGCTTTTTACTATTTTAAATTCAATTATTATTTCCTTTGCAAGCTAAACAAATATGGTTCCAAGAATTCTTCTTGACAGCTCCTTGAAACAAATTGCTTAAATGAATGTAGCCACATATCTATTAGCATATAATAATCAGCAACCAATCATTAAACACCGAAATTTGGGTTTGGACAGTGGATTTTAAAATGCATAACAAATGAAAATGATAGCTGTATATTTCATCTAGGACCCCCAGCCTCAACAATTAAAAATGTTACCGTGGGCTCGGAGCAGTGCCTCTGCAGTAAAAAGCGGGGCTTGAAGCATGTCTGCAGTTTCCACTATCAGCATATCCTTGAGCCTCCTCAGGTCCTGCGGCCTTAGGCCCTCGTATGGCTTCAGAATGGAAGAAAATACCAAAAAGGTATTAATTGGATAAAAACTTGTATATTGACAATGAAACTGCCAATCATATTTACAAAATCTATAGTCACAAAATTCATTACAAACATGTAGGTCACTTACATAAAACTCCTGTTTCTTTCTAAATGCTGAAAGTATTATGATACATAGTTCATAATAACCCCAAAATTAACAATTCAAAATGCTAAATTAAGGCAATAGCTCCATATTGAACAGTTCCTCTCCAAAGTCACTCACCATCCTGACTTGGAAATAGATTGCCGTTCCTTCACTGTTGCTGGGGCTAATACCCTCCCTAACAGCACTGTGGGTGTACCTACACCACATGGATTGCAGAGGTTCAAGAAGGCAGCTCACCAGCACCTTCTCAAGGGCAATTCGGGACGAGCAACAAATGCTGGCACAGCGAAGCCCACATCCCGTAAAAATGTATTTGAAAAAAAATCCCTCTCTAGCATCTCTCATCATTCCAACACCATCTCCAAGCTCATCTCAACCATTATCCCTTCCTCACTAAACTGCCAACCACCCTGTTTTGCAACCACATTAATACAACACATTAGCCACACAAATCTACATTGGCTTCTGGTCTCCGTGCACCCCCACACGCCCCCATCCAAACATCCCAAATTTAAAATTTGTCCTTTAATGGCCTTGCCTCCTCCCCGCCTCTGCAAACTCTTCTGATTCTAGCACTCCGAAAAGATTCTATTTACACGACCTCTAGTCTATTCACACCCCTTTTCTCTAACGATTAGTCAATTTCAGCCATCTAGTCTTTACACTCTTGAATTCCTTTCCTGAATCCTTCCATTCTCCACTTCAATTTCCTTTTCAAATCCTCCACCCATTAAAACCCACTCTTCAACCAAGTTTTTTGGCATGCCGTAAACATTTCCATGTTTGGTTTAGTGTCAATTTGCTGTTGCTGGTTAAACTCCCATGGGTCTCAGCATTATGGAATATATATCTTGAGATCACAATTATATGGAGCTTTTTCACAGCTACAACTGTCAAAACAGTTATAAAAACAACTTCTGAAAATTGTACCTCCTTTCTGTCCAAAGCCGCATACTCTGCTTCCACTTCTTCGGCTTCTGGATCTCGCGAAAATACCATTCGTGACTCAAGATTGAGAGCAAGATCCTTGTGATGTTGTTTCTCCGCACAGTCGCAGGGAGTGTCTCGGTTTTCGTTTTCTGCAAACAGGTCTGCATCATACTTAACTAAAAGCTGAAATCAAGGAAAAAGAAAAGGCAAAGTTTCTGTCTCAGTTTTAATATGGTTAGTAAATCCAGACCATGCAAATGAGACTTGGTGATACTTTAAGTGGGTCACAATAAAACAGTTGGACTAATGGACAAAGCCACTGCCTATTGTCACTAAGATTTACATTATACTGATAATGTTGAGCGAGGTAAAATAATATACCAATACATCTCTATAACATCTTGCGTACAGTTGGTTGTCTATATTATTACCAATGGACCACATTCACATTTGTTTTAGTCTCACTGGCTAGGTTTTGGAAAGTATGTTGTTCTTTTTAATCAGATTTCACCAGTCATGTGATGCAAATGAAAAAGGAAAAGGAAGAGAGAAAGAGTGGGGAAAAATGAACAAGACAAGAGCAACAGGAAGAAAAAGACTTCAATGGGGTAGGAGAAGGCTAAGCAACAACAAAAAAAAAAAAGCAGCAAATATCATTTATAAAATATATACATTTTTACATTATTCAATTGCTATTTCATAACAATTACAAAGAACTTGTACTAAGTTATATTATGTTCATCAGCTTCTACTGGATTTGTGGCATTCTTTTATTCATTCATGGGAGCTGGACATTACTGGCATGACCAGCATTCATTGTCTATCCATAATTGCCGTCGAGAAGGTGGTGGTGAGCTGCCTTCTGGAACTGCAATAGTCCATGTGGGATAGGTATACCAACAGTGCTGTCATGATGCGAGTTCCATGATATTGATCCAGGTGTGACGAAGATAATGGTGAAATACTTGCAAGTTAGGAATGTGCACGACTTGGAGGGGAGGATGCAGGTACAGCCATTCTCATGCACTTGCTGCCCTAATTTTTGTTCATGGTAGAGGGCGCAGAGTTGGAAGTTGGTGCCGAAGAAGCCTTGGCAAATAATTGTAGCTCATCTTGTAAATGATGCACATTGCAGTCATGGTGAAAAAAGGGTCAGGGAAGGATGAATTTAAGTTGGTGGATGGATGAGGTGCCTGTTCGTGGATGAATGAGGTGCCTATCAGGCTTTGGGGACATCAGGCAGAATATTACTTGCCATAAAATACCCAGTTCCTGATTGGTCTTGTAGTTAAAGTATTTATCCAGTCCTCCTCATCTCGGTTTTAAAGGATCGTCCATTTAGTCTGAGATTGTGTCCTCTGCTGCTAGTTTTTCCTACAAGTGGAAACATCCTCTCCACATCCACTCTATCCAGGCCATGCAGTATCCTGTAAGTTTCAATAAGATCCCCTCCACATCATTCTAAACTCCAACGAGAAAAGTCTCAGAGTCCTCAACCGTTCCTCATACGACAAGCTCTTCATTCCAGGGATCATTCTTCTGAACCTCCTCTGGACCGTTTCCAAGGCCAGCACATCCTTCCTTAGGTATGGGGCCCAAAACTGCTCACAATACTCCAAATGGGATCTGACCAGAGCTTTATTTAGCCTCCGAAGTACATCCCTGGTCTTGTATTCTCGCCCTCTCGACATGAATGCTAACATTGCATTTGCCTGCCTAACTGCCGACTGAACCTGCAAATTAACCTTAAGAGAATCGTGAACACGAACTCCAAGTCCCGTTGTGCTTCTAATTTCCTAAGCATCTTCCCATTTAGAAAATAGTCTATGCCCTCATTTCTCCTTCCAAAGTACATAACCTCACACTTTTCCACATTGTATTCCATCTGCCACTTCTCTGCCCACTCTCCTAGCCTGTCCCAAGTTCTTCTGCAGCCTGCCCGATTCACCTCAATTTGGTTTTGGAAGATGTACAGATATGCTCCTCTTTTCCCCTCATTCAAGCTGGTTTCAGCAGGCCACGTAGCTTCTGTTTTTTTGAAGAGTTAACAGGGAAGGTTGATAAGGGAAATGCTTTGGCTGTGGTGTATATGGATTTGTAAAAAGCATTTGATACAGCGCCACACAAGACTTTGAGCAAAATTCTAGCTCATGAAATAAAAGGGAAAGTAGGCACTTGGATAAGAAATCGGCTGAGTAATAATAAGTATTTGTTTTCAGGAGGAAAGTTTGACGGAGAGTTCTGCAGGAGTCAGCGTTGGGAGCCTTGCTCCTCCTGATATATATATTGATGACCTAAACTGTGGAGTGCAGGGCATGATTTCAACATTTGCAGATGATACAAAGATTGGAAGGGTTGTCAACTGTGATGAGGATAGTCTTGAGCTTCAAAAGGAAAGACTCATGGCAGATGAAGTTCAATGCAGAGAAGTGCGAGGTGATTCATTTTGGTAGTAATAATGCGGAGAGACTGTATAAAATCAAGGGAGAAACACTTATGAAGGTGCAGGAACAAAGGGATCCCTGTGTATATGTACATAAATCATTAGAGGTGGCAGCATATTGAGAGAGCAGTTAGTAAAGCATATACTACCCTAGGTTTTATTAATAGGGACACTGAGTACAACAGTAAGGAGGTCATGTTGAACTTGTAGAAGATACTAGTCAGGCCTCATCTGGAGTATTGTGTCCAGTTCTGGATGCCATACTTGAGAAAGGATGTGAAGGCATTAGAGAGAATACAGAACAGATTCACAAAAATGATTCTAGGGATAAAGAACTGTAGCTACGAGGATAGATTGGAGAGGTTGGGTCTGTTTACTGACAGGTGACTTGATAGAGGTATTCATGATCCTGAGGGGTACGGGCAGGGTAAAGAGTGACAAATTGTTTGTTCTCAAGTGTACATCGAGAACTAGAGTGTACAGTTTCAAAATAATGGGCAAAGTAGAAGTGATGTGAGGAAAACAATTTTTATCCAGAGGGTGATTGGAGTCTAGAACAAACTTCCTGAGAGGATGGTGGATGCAGGTTCAATCGAGATATTCAAAAGGGAACTGGATTGCGATCTAAAAAAAATGTTTAAGGTAGGAGAGTGGTATTAGGCAGAATGCTCTTTCACAGGGCCAGTGATGAATTGATGGGCTGAATGGCTACTTTCTGCACTATAAAGATTCTGTGATACTTTGCCAAGCATCTCTTAGGTTTTTGCTACTCACAGAAGCAACTGAAAGTTATGCAACTCGACTGCAGAACTGTGGCAAGTCTCAGACTTTATCTTCTTTCAACATATAGGTATCTTCCATTTGTTTGCTAACGCCTGATAGTAGTATGGATAAGTTCAGAACTCTATGCAGTGTGAGAATTGAACCTATGTTCCCCATGCACTTTGTGTCACCCTTTAGTTTTAAATGTAATGTATTATTTGTCATGTTTTATATAAATCAGTCGGCAAATATTAAAGCATTAAGAAAAGATTTATTTGCACAAAAATGTAAAGATAAAACTTGGAGACACATTGTGATTGTGATGATTTTACTACAAATTTTCCAATTACACGTTTTTAGAAAGGCAAAATTCGTAAACTGACATAAGGATTTCTTAAATTTGACAAAGGGTCACCTGGACTCGAAATGTTAGCTCTTCTCTCCCTACAGATGCTGCCAGACCTGTTGAGATTTTCCAGCATTTTCTTTTTGGTTTCTTAAATTGATGGATTTGACCATTTCACAAAATAGGGAGAAGGAAATCAGAATATATAATTCCAGAATAGCCATATAATCCTTTGCTTTACACAGTACATATAATTATGATTGGTATCCAAACTAGAAATCATCTAAACCACATGGTAACCAGAAGACAATTACCTCAACACATGTTTTCATCCCTGAGGCAGCAGCATAGTGCAAAGGTGTGAACTTTTTATTATCAGTGGCATTGTTTTCAGCCTTCTCGAACTCTCCTTGATCCAGCCTTGCACCCTTCCACTTAAGGATCAATTGAAGACATTCAGCTCGCTTTCCATCATCTTCATTGGGTCGTGCAAGGCGAGGCTGCAGGGTTGCTTCAGGTAGCATGATATGCGGTCCCATACACAGTAAATGCAAAGCAGTCTCATTATGTACATTCTGCTTGTTTGGGTTCCCATCTTTATTATAAAGGAATATTCTGTTTGGCAGAAGAGAACTGACTTTAACACCAAGTAAATCATTGCCTGCACACAACAATTTATCTTATCCAGTCTAAAATCAATAGCTTTGGTCAAACTCACTTGTCTGCTGTAAAGTATAAAAGCACGTAGCTATGATCATTACTATCGATAGTGTAGCGCAGGGACAGCAAATTTTGTGCCAATTAGCTTGGGAAAGAATCATTTTTATCTGATTAAGGCTTCAAAATAATCTCCAATTGTTATATTCCTTCTCAACTGCGATATTTGATCCTTTGGTAAAGAGCTGCAACAACTCACAATGTAAATAAAAAGGGATTCACATGTTGGAGTGAGTACAATAATCTTAGTTGGTAAATACATATTACAATGGTATCAAACTTGTTAAACAAGTTACAAATTAATAAGTAAACAAAGGCCTGAATTCTGCAGCCAGCAGTGAAGTGACAGCATTGAGTGTTGGCCTTGAAGAAAATAGGCCACAAATATCTAGTAACCTCGGTGGCATGAGTTTCCTCTTTCACGTTAGTTTGAATCTGGCACCAAGTCAAAGGGATCGTCAGGTGTCCAGCAATAGTGACATCATCAAGCAGGCAAAGCAGCCAATCACATTGACTATCACTAACAGCAAACCAGGAAGCAAAATGCACTGAGTGATCATTCTTAATTTTGGATACAAGTTTTAGAGCGCAAGATAAATGGTATAGACCTGCACGTGGGACTAAAGGTAGAAGCTGAAATATCATAAGCAAAATTTAACAACAGAATACTTTATCACAATGAAGTAGTTTGACAGTTCATAAATGTAAAATTAGTTTTTTCAGGGATAATGAGGCTGTCCAGCAGTAATTGTGAACTTAATAGGTCTTTTAAAAACCCAGTTACATCTGTGAACAAGGTGCAACATTTTTCCAAATGTTTTCACAGTGAGACTAATAACGTAGAAGGCACGTTCTGGACAGTTCAGTGATTTACATTTGATTGCAGAAGGACACACACTGTTTGTCCTCTGGGAATTCCAGCAACTTCTAGATTTCCATGTTTAACTGCTTCTGTGCAGATTGCAGAAATTGCTATCACTTAGAGGTGCAATGACTGTGAACACTTATAGCTTTGCTTTTATTACTACTGTGAAATCTGGGCCAAAATGTATGTTACTTCACATTAAATAGATTTGAAAAAATATTTTTGTTCATTTGATTCAATTGGAAAAAAAATAACAGTTAATAAACATTGGGCAACTTAAGTACTAAAAAAGAAAATCACATCAAGAGCATTTTCCGGGGCAGCACGGTGGCGCAGTGGGTTAGCCCTGTTGCCTCACGGCGCCGAGGTCCCAGGTTCGATCCCGGCTCTGGGTCACTGTCCGTGTGGAGTTTGCACATTCTCCCAATGTTTGCATGGGTTTTACCCCCACAACCCAAAGATGGGCTGGTTAGGTGGATTGACCACGCTAAATTGCCCCTTAATTGTAAAAAATGAATTGGGTACTCTAAATTTATTTTAAAACAAGCATTTTCCGACCACTGGTGGAAGTATCTAAACAAAAAGTATTTTTTAACTATAGTTTCATTCATTATCCAGCTTAATTATGTCAGCTTTCTACTCACCACTGCAAGGCAATGGCAAAAAAAAAAATTGTGGTTCATTCATCTACCTGCTTGATGGAATTAATTTAAATTAAATTAATTTTGATGGTACAATTTTTTTAAAAAGTAGGCTCAATGCAGTTCCTAGTTAGCTTGAGGTCACAGCACAAATTTCAGGTTAACTTATCACCAACTGGTAATAAATTTGTAGTCTGACCAAGGTAAAATAGAGGTGGTTGAACATCAGCCTGAAAATGGTATGCAATTGTCATGTGAGAGCACTTTTAAGTGATGGATGTTTAAGCAATGTACCTTTAAGAAAACAGTGATGTCAGAGAGTGGGTGGGGCTGAGGTCAGGCCAGCCATTTTGCAGTTTAGTTTTGCAGGTTTTTATTTTCAGTTTTGAAAAGAGTTGGTGTGTGTCTGTGTTTTGCAGTGAGCTGTGACGTCTGCCATAAAAGACCATCTCTGGATCATTTGGGTGATTTAAACTCATAATTGTAAAGCCTTTAACTTGATGTGATACTGTTTAAAGGTGTTAAGTCTCTTGGAAGTTTGAAGGAACATTTTAAGGAGTTATTTACTGTTGCAATATTTTCTGAGTTATCTTTGAAGTAAGGGGTGTTGAGAGATCCAATGTTTATTTAAGATGTTAAGTTGAGTTCATGGAATAAACAGTGTTTTGTGTTTAAAAACCTACGTGTCCATAATTGTAATCCCACACCTGGGGAAAAAGCTGCGTGCTAGGAAAAGCAACAAATCCATTAAAGGGAGAGGTTGGTTGAACTCCATGATACATTTTGGGGTTCTAAAAACGCCTCGCCAATAACACAATGCATGATACCCTGCTCAGGTTGAGGCACAGTAACATAGGTTTTGTACACTGCCAGTACAAGGGGAGGCAATAATGCAGTGGTACTGTCGCTGGATTAATAATTCAGAGACCCCGGGTTTGAATCCCACCATGGCAGATGGTGAAATTTGAATTCGATAAAAATATGGAATTAAAAGTCTAATGTTGATCATTCAACCTTGTCAATTGTCGTAAAATCCATCTGGTTCACCAGTGAAGAAAATCTGCCGTCCTTACTTGGTCTGGCCTACATGTGACTCCATGTCACCCAATGTGGTTGAATGCAATAGATGCTGGCCCTGGCATTGACGCCAACTCAAATGAAAAAAAAAAATCAAGACTACCTTGGCATTGCTCAACCTTTGATGGAAAAACTGTTCTATTCCCGAACCGCACTGATATCTCTGATCTTGATGAGGCAAAAACAATTCAAAAACGGACAGCACAAATTTTAAAAAAATCAATTCTCATACTCGCTCCCATCAGCTCCCAAGTTATTTTTTTCTGTTGATTAGACAGCAGCCACCAAGAGTCATATTCAAAACACCAATGAGGTCAGGTCACCAGCTACTCCTCACTGAAACAACTGGCTGGCAGGAGTTCTGGTTGAAAAACAAGTAATAGCGGAGATTGGAGTTATTGAACTAATGCCAATCATAGAAATAATGATTAAAGAATAATGTAATGACTAAATTAAGCTTCTAAACATGAATAAATGCTGTTTGCATTCCTAAGTTTTAAAATTTTAAAGTGTCATTACAAAATTCTTAATACCTGTCATGGCAAACAGGAACCAAATATGTCCCCTTTTCAAAAGACCGTTTTTTCCTCCCCATCATCCTTTTTTTCTCCCCATCCAAAAGGTAATAAGTAAGAGTCAGTGGAAAGGGTGACAAGAGGGAAGGGAAAATGAGAGGTCATGGAAGCAAGATTTGAGAAAAGAGCCCTGTATCAGATTAATTGATGAGATCTTTCCATGTATCATGGATTTACCCAGGAACATGTCCCCTCTTGAATTGGAGCAAATAATAAAGAGCAAAACCATTAGAAAAACAAAGGGAACTTATCAACCTGAATTTTTAATTACACTGATATTCACTATACATTCCAGACTCTGTAGTATGCAGTATTTTATTTAGGAATGAAGGATCTGTAAAATCTGAAAAGGATCAGGTTTCCTCCAAAAGAAACTCTCTACTTAAAGGATATTTTAAAGGATGTTTTAACGGTGAAATGACTGTATTCTGATTTATGCTGTTCATTTTAAAGATTTAAAAATATTACAAGCAGTCCTTGACTTTACGACGTCAGAGTTACGATGAATGGCACGTGTGACATTTATAAATTTTATGATGCCACACAAGCGAACAGTTAGTCTTTAACAACTGTTATGCTCCTTTATGGTCCACCTTTCAAAACATCAGGAAGGACAAACTTTAACGTGACAAGGTAAAGTTGCCAAAGTCCCAGATAACAATAGGCTGCTTTCCCTTTTGAGGGGGAGAGCTGACTGGTGGTGATTTAACCGGAGGGTCACCACACCTCAGGCCAGGTTTAAAATTAACTGAGTGGAAGCTGGTGAGTCAGATGCCTGTATTACCATGTTTGAGTTTACTTAACACTCATTATGAACTGGCTTACCAGGGCGGAAATGGCTGTCACGAGGGGACATAATTTTAAGGTGATTGGAGGAAGGTATAGGGACGATGTCAGAGGTAGGTTCTTTACACAGAGTGGTGGGTGCGTGGAATGCACTGCCAGCAGAGGTGGTGGAGTCAGAGTCATGGGGGACATTTAAGTGACTCTTGGACAGGCACATGGATAGCAGTAAATTAAAGGGGTGTAGGTTAGGTTGATATTGGATTAGGATAAATGATCGGCACAACACCGTGGGCCGAAGGGCCTGTACTATGCTGTACTGTTCTATGTTCTATGTACTCTTTAAAACTACAAAATATCAAATAAAGGGTGATTCTATACCTCTGTTCATGGTGTCATGGCCACATGTTAATGGAAAGGGAATAATACTTTTCAATGAAAATAGGGCTCTGGGATCAATCCCCCATTCGTAACATTGCAAGTTGGATCCGATTTTCCCATAGGAACAATGTTTCGACTTACGACGTGGTTTCAAGGAACTAATTTTGTTATAAGCCTGAGGACTGCCTGTAGTAGGCTGAGTGACTTTTAATATACCTGCTCATTTAAAATAGTTGTAGTTGCCAAATATATAAATACACTTATGTCATCCAATTATTTCATCCATTACACCCATTGGACTAAATAAAAAGTGAACATTTAATAAAAGAAGCTGCACAAGTTATTTCTGGTCAGTGAGGTTCAACTACTGATTGCATAAGCAGCTGAGTCATCAAGTGACCATGCCTCACACATTTAGATGTGGATTTGTTTTTATTGTTACATGTACCGAGGTAGATTGAAAAGTACTGTTCTGCGTACAGTCCAGACAGATCATTCCATACACTAAAGAAAAACATAGGAAATACATAAATACACAATAAATACATAGGCATAGGCAACGGGTGAACATACGGAGTGCAGTACTACTCAGTAGAGAAGATAGAATCATAGAATCTACAATGCAGAAGGAGGTCATTCGACCCATCGAGTCTACACTGGCCTTTGAAAGAGCACTCTACTTAAGCCCATGCCTCCATCCGATCCCTGTAATCCCAGCTAACATTTTTGGACTATAAGGGGCAATTTTAGTGTGGCTAATCCACCTAACCTGCACATCTTTGGACTGTGGGAGGAAACTGGAGCACCCGGAAGAACCCCAGACAGACACAGGGAGAAAGAGCAAACTCAACACAGACAGTGACCCGAGGCCTGGAGCAGTGAGGCGGCAGAGATCTCAATGTGTGAAGAGATCAGATCAGTCCATAAGAAAGTCATTCAAGAGTTTGGTAACAGGGGGGAAGAAGCCGTTTTTAAACCTGTTAGTGCGCCTTCTCAGACTTCTGTATCTCCTGTCTAATGGAAGAAGTTGGAAGAGTGAATAACCCGGGTGGGAGGGGTCTTTGACTATGCTGCCTGCTTTCCCAAGTCAGTGGGAGGTGTAAACAGAGTCAATGGATGGGAGGCGGATTCGCCCTATGGGCTAGGCTTGTTCAGGACTCTCTGTAGTTTCTTACGGTCTTGGGCCGAGCAGTTGCCATACCAGGCTGTGATGCAGCCAAATAGGATGCTTTCTAGTGGGTAGCACTGTTGCTTCACAGCTCCAGGGTCCCAGGTTTGATTCCAGTTTGGGTCACTGTTTCCTCTGGGTGCTCCGGTTTCCTCCCACAAGTCCCAAAAGAAGTGCTGTTAGGTGAATTGGATATTCTGATTTCTCCCTCCGTGTACCCGAACAGGTGCCAGAATATGTGGCGACTAGGGGCTTTTCACAATAACTTCATTGCAGTGTTAATGTAAGCCTACTTGTAATAATAAAGATTATCTGTAAAAGTTGGTAAGAGTCAATGTGGACAAGCCGAATTTCCTTAGTTTCCTGAGAAAGTATAGGCGCTGTTCTGCTTCCTTGGTTGTAGCGTCATAGTGGTTGGACCAGGACAGATGGTTGGTGATGTGCACACTTAGGAATTTGAAGGTGTCAAAAGCTCCATCTGGGCACCATTGATGCAGACAGGGGTGTGTACGATACTTTGCTTCCTGAAGTCAATGACCAGCTCTTCAGTTTTGCCGACATTGAGGGAGAGATTGTTGTCATTAGACCACTCCATAAGGTTCTCCATCTTCCTCCTGTACTCTGAGTCATTTTCCGAAGTGTGGTCGGGGGAATGGATCGGTAGGTGCCCTTGATCTTCGTTCAGCAGTGGTCGAGAGTGTTGGCGCCCCTGGTGGGACAGGAGATGTGTTGGTGGATTTTTGGCAGTACGCTCTTGAGGTTAAGTCCCCACTTCCGAGTACCAGGAGTAGTTGATGAGGAGGCAAACCCCTCCACCCTTCGCTTTGCCCAATGACGCCGTGTGGTCCATCTGGCGTATTGAGAAGCCTTCAGGTTGTGTGGCACAGTCCGGTGAAGCAGGATGAACCATGTCTCCGTGAAACAGCACACAGCAGTCTCTTACCTCCCTCTGAGCGTTAAGCTTGTCCAGCTTGTTTTCGATCGCTACCATACATGAAAAACATAGGACATACAATATACACAATGTAAATACACATACACAGAAGCATACGGAGTGTAGTGCAAAGCAGTAGAAAAAATGCGCAGAGAGATCAGTTCAATCCATAAGACGGCCCTGTTAGCAGCGGGGAAGAAGCTGTTTTGGAACCCGTTAGTCTGTTCTCAGACTTTTGTATCTTCTGCCTGATGAAAGAGAGACGACACCGGATGGGAGGGGTCTTAGATTATGCTGCCCGCTTTCGAGACAGTGGAAGATATAGACAGAGTCCATAAGACCATAAGTCATAGGAGCGGAAGTAAGGCCATTCGGCCCATCGAGTCCACTCCGCCATTCAATCATGGCTGATTTCAACTCCATTTACCCGCTCTCTCTCCATAGCCCTTAATTCCTCGAGAAATCAAGAATTTATCAACTTCTGTCTTAAAGACACTCAACGTCCCGGCCTCCACCGTCCTCTGTGGCAATGAATTCCACAGACCCACCACTCTCTGGCTGAAGAAATTTCTCCTCATCTCTGTTCTAAAGTGACTCCCTTTTATTCTAAGGCTGTGCCCCTGCGTCCTAGTCTCCCCTGCTAATGGAAACAACTTCCCTACATCCACCCTATCTAAGCCATTCATTATCTTGTAAGTTTCTATTAGATCTCCCCTCAACCTCCTAAACTCCAATGAATATAATCCCAGGATCCTCAGACGTTCATCGTATGTTAGGCCTACCATTCCTGGGATCATCCGTGTGAATCTCCGCTGGACCCGCTCCAGTGCCAGTATGTCCTTCCTGAGGTGTGGGGCCCAAAATTGCTCACAGTATTCTAAATGGGGCCTAACTAATGCTTTATAAAGCTTCAGAAGTACATCCCTGCTTTTATATTCCAAGCCTCTTGAGATGAATGACAACATTGCATTTGCTTTCTTAATTACGGACTCAACCTGCAAGTTTACCTTTAGAGAATCCTGGACTAGGACTCCCAAGTCCCTTTGCACTTCAGCATTATGAATTTTGTCACCGTTTAGAAAATAGTCCATGCCTCTATTCTTTTTTCCAAAGTGCAAGACCTCGCACTTGCCCACGTTGAATTTCATCAGCCATTTCTTGGACCACTCTCCTAAACTGTCTAAATCTTTCTGCAGCCTCCCCACCTCCTCCATACTACCTGCCCCTCCACCTATCTTTGTATCATCGGCAAACTTAGCCAGAATGCCCCCAGTCCCGTCATCTAGATCGTTAATATATAAAGAGAACAGCTGTGGCCCCAACACTGAACCCTGCAGGACACCACTCGTCACCGGTTGCCATTCCGAAAAAGAACCTTTTATCCCAACTCTCTGCCTGCTGCCTGACAGCCAATCGTCAATCCATGTTAGTACCTTGCCTCGAATACCATGGGCCCTTATTTTACTCAGCAGTCTCCCGTGAGGCACCTTATCAAAGGCCTTTTGGAAGTCAAGATAGATAACATCCATTGGCTCTCCTTGGTCTAACCTACTTGTTATCTCTTCAAAGAACTCTAACAGGTTTGTCAGGCACGACCTCCCCTTACTAAATCCATGCTGACTTGTCCTAATTCGACCCTGCACTTCCAAGAATTTAGAAATCTCATCCTTAACAATGGATTCTAGAATCTTGCCAACAACCGAGGTTAGGCTAATTGGCCTATAATTTTCCATCTTTTTCCTTGTTCCCTTCTTGAACAGGGGGGTTCCAACAGCGATTTTCCAATCCTCTGGGACTTTCCCGGACTCCAGTGACTTTTGAAAGATCATAACTAACGCCTCCACTATTTCTTCAGCTATCTCCTTTAGAACTCTAGGATGTAGCCCATCTGGGCCCGGGGATTTATCAATTTTTAGACCTCTTAGTTTCTCTAGCACTTTCTCCTTTGTGATGGCTACCATATTCAACTCTGCCCCCTGACTCTCCTGAATTGTTGGGATATTACTCATGTCTTCTACTGTGAAGACTGACGCAAAGTACTTATTTAGTTCCTCAGCTATTTCCTCGTCTCCCATCACAAAATTACCAGCGTCATTTTGGAGCGGCCCAATGTCAACTTTTGCCTCCCGTTTGTTTTTAATGTATTTAAAGAAACTTTTACTATCATTCCTCATGTTACTGGCTAGCCTACCTTCATATTTGATCCTCTCTTTCCTTATTTCTCTCTTTGTTATCCTCTGTTTGTTTTTGTCACTAGATGGGAGGCAGAGTCGTGTGATGGAGAAGGCTTGTTCGCTTCTTACAGTATTGGGCCGAGCAGTTGCCATGCTAGGCTGTGATGCAGCCAGATAGGATGGTTTCTATGGTGCATCTGTAGAAATTGGTAAGAGTCAATGTGGACATGCCGAATTTCCATAGTTTCCTAAGTATAGGCGTTGTTGTGTTTTCTTTGTTGTAGCGCGACGTGGGCGGACCATGACAGATTGTTGGTGATGTGGACATGTAGGAACTTGAAGCAGTCAACCATCTCCACCTCAGCACTGTTGATGTAGATAGGGGTGTTTACGACACTTTGCTTCCTGAAGTCGATGACCAGCCCTTTAGTTTTGCTGACATTGAGGTAGAGATTGTTGTCGTTGCACCATGCCACTCGGTTCTCTATCTCCCTCCTGTACTCTGACTCATCATTGCTCGAGATCCAGCCTACTACGGTCATGTCATCAGCAAACTTGCAGATAGAGTTGGAGCCGAATTTTCCCTAACAGTCGTGTGTGTATACCGGGTGTAGTAGGGTTCTAAGTACGCAGTCTTGGGGGGGGGGGGGCCGTGTGTTACGGGCTATTATGGAGACGGTGTTGTTGTTTAGCTGTACTGATTGAGGTCTATAGATCAGGAAGTCGAGGGTCCAGTTGCAGAGGGAGAAGCCAAGTCCTAGGTTTCGGAGTTTGGATGTGAGCTTGGCTGGGATTATGGTGTTGAACGCGGAGTTGTAGTCAATGTATCATTGTTGTCGAGATGCTCAAGAGATGTGTGTAGGGCCAGGGAGATACCATCTGCTATGGACCGGTTGGGGCAGTGTGCAAATTGCTCTGGATCAAAGCATTCTAGGAGCATGGAGTTGATGTGATGTGTCTCATGACTAACCTCTTGAAGTACTTCATAATGTTAGATGTCAAGGCCACCGGACGGTGTTGTCATTGTGCTGGAACAGTTTGGCCAGGGACGTGGCAGGTTTTGGTGCACAAGACTTCAGTACTATTGCAGGAATTTTGTTAAGGCCCATAGCCGTTGCAGTATCCAGTGCGTACAGTAGTTTCTTATTATCAGGTAGAGCGAATCGAATTGGCCGATGGCCGAGTTGGATCATCCACTCGGCATTTCCCACCGAAAATGGTTGTGAATGCTTCAGCCTCATCTTTTGCACGGATGTGCTGAGCTCCTCCATCATAGAGAATAAGGATATTTGTGGAGCCTCCACCTCCAGTGACTTGCTCAATTGTGCAGTACTATTCATGACCAATGTGGAGGACTGCAGATCCTAGGTCTCACCTGTTGGCTGTGAAATGGTTTAGCTCTGTCTAACACTTGACCATAAGACGTAGGAGCAGAGGGAGGTTATTCGGCCCACTGAGTCTGCTCCTCCATTCCATGAGATCATGACTGATCTGATATAATTCTCAACTTCACTTTCCCGCCTTGCTGATTATGCTGTTTGGCATGCAAGTAATCCTGTGTTGTTGTTTCAAGTATACCTGGTGCTGCTCCTGGCATGCCCTCCTGCACTCTTCATTGAAACAAGGCTGCCCTCCAGGCTGGGTAGCAATGGTAGAGTGAGGGATATGCTGGGCCATGAGGAGACAGAATATGTTGAGTACAATTTTGTTGCTGACGGATCACAGCGCCTCATGAATGCCCAATCTAGAGTTGCTCGATGTGTTAGAAATTAATCTATCATGGACAGATGCACCTGCGGCAGGCAGATTGGTGAGGATGAGGTCTAGTATGTTTTTTTCTATTGTTGGTTCCCTCATAAGCTCCTGCTGACCCAGTCTAGCAGCTATGTTCCTTAGGACTCAGTCGGCACGGTCTGTGGTGGTGCTACCAAGCCACAGCTTGATGAGTCTGAAAGACTCCTTCCCAATTTTGGCACAAACCCCCAGATATTAGTATGCGGACTTTGCACAGCTTGTTTTCCCGTTGTAGTTTCCAGTGCCCAGGTCGATGCCGGGTGGCCCATCCAGTTTCATTAATTTTTTAATGACTTAGCCGCGTTTTGATACAACTGAGTGGCTTGCTCGACTTTCAGAGGGCATTCAAGAGTCAACTACAGAGTTGTAGGTTTGGAGTCACATGTAGGTCAGACCAGGTAAGGATGGCAGATTTCCTTCCCTAATGTACATGAGTGAACCCAATGGGATTTTACGACAATCGACAATGGTTTAATTGTCATTATTGGAGTTTTAATTCCAGATTTTTATTGAATTCAAATTTCATCAACCACTACAGGGCAGAAGGAGGCTATTCCGCCCATCGTATTTGCACCAACCCTCTGAAAGAGCCCCCCCCCCCCCTCCCCCCCCCCCCCCATCCCCACAACCCAAATTAACCTATTGGACACGGGGGAATTTTTTTTAGCATGGCCAGTTCACCTGACCTGCACATCTTTGGATTGTGGGAGGAAATCGGAGCATCTGGAGGAAACCCACGCATAGGAGAAAGTGCAAACTCCACACAGACAGTGACCCAAGGCTGGAATTGAACCTGGGTCCCTGCCGTTGTGCAATTGGAATTACTCTGGGTCCCTGCACCTACTGGCCTAGTGACACCACCATAATGCCAACGCCTCACCTGGTGATTATAATTTTATTGAGCCAGTCCTTCTCTTCCACTTCCTGATTTCACATTATACAGAAATAGTATACTCTGATTCCCTCGACTCTATTCACACTGAATTGCTGACCATCCACCTGGCATCTACATTAGCTGATGTTAGTAATTCTCTCTGAGGGAGGGTTGCCCTCACTTTCAAATCTGCCAACATCTTTCTCCTCAAACAAAAACATTCACCCATCTCCAAATTCCTTGAACAAATCACTTCCCAAATCTTTGCTGATTTTCCCAAGAACTTCCATGTTTGGATTCCTCCAATCAGATTTCTGGCCCACCAATGTACCAAAATACCTCTTAAAGTCATAAATGAAATCCTATGTGTTCTTATGTGCATTGTGACAAAAGTAAACTATCCCTCCTCAGCCTTATCAACCAGTCTTTAGCTTTTGAGATGATTGACTGCACCAGGAGTCGGCAGCCAACGGCACGTGCCAAAAGTGGATCACAAGATGACCGAGTGCCACATACCCTGCTAGTCCAATTAATGGCACAAAAAGTTGCAAATCTAATATTTTGTTATTTCTTTATCCCAAGAAAATATGTTACATTGATAAAAGATGTCTAGAATTCAAATAGTAAATGTTTGTGTTTTATTAATTGCTGTGATATTTTTAAGTCCTGATTTGCTGCTTCCACCAGTATCACTTTATGCGGAACAGCACATTGCATTTGCTTGTCATGAATTTTTTCACTGTAGATTCAGGGGTACATTTAGGGTGGCTCAGCGGTGAGCACTGCTGCCTCACAGCACCAAGGACCAAGGACCTGCGTTCGATCCCAGCCCCGGGTCATTGTCCATGTGGAGTTTGCACATTCTCCCAATGTCGGCGTGGGTCTCACCCCCACAACCAAAGATGTGCACGGTAGGTGAATTGGCCACGCTAAATTGCCCCTTAATTGAATTTAAAAAAAAATCTCGGTACATTTGACAAAATGCCAGCTCCTAAGAAAGCAAGTTAGAAGTTCTTTCATTTCAGCCTATTTGGAGTTGTTCAAAAGAAAAGCCACGCTGTCTGTTCTTTCTGTTGTGAAAGTGCTGTTTATTGCACATTCAAGCGTTCAACGACATTTTCAAATTAAGCACGAGCAAACCTTTCCAAGTGAAGCGGAACTGTGGACAAAGTTTAGAGATCTGTGGGGTGCACTTGAAGCTACCGAGGGAGGTCATGGGGCCTCAATCCTGAAGTGTTGGACGTTGCTGCCAGTGAAATTTAACTGCTTGAAGAAAATTGTGCTTGCAATGTTTTGAGCATTAGGATCCACACATGTGTGTGAACAGATATTTTCACACCTGAAGTCAGCCCTCTGTCCCTCCCATTGCCTGTATGCAGCTTAAAATAGCCACATACGTGCCAAACATTGGAAAACTCAGCAAGTGGAAAACTCAGCAAGAAACGGCAAGGGCACAAATTAAACTAAAATGCAGATCCTACCAGTTTAGTGTAATTTTAAGTGAAGCTTAAGCATTTTAAAAACCTTAGTAACTTGCTTTCAATATAATTGAACTATTGTTGCACATGCAGACCGTACAAATTGTAAAATGTATCACTTGCACGCACCATTTTAAGCGTGAATAAGTGAAGACTTGGCATGCCAAAAAACTGAAGAAATTCAAGTTTGGAAAGGAAACTAAATTCCAAACTGTATCCAGAAGAATATTTTGAACACTTATGCACACTACAAACACTGCTTCAAAACTTTTAAAATCTAATTCTCAGTTTTAAAATCAGTTTTACCCAATCCTTTCCAGTTACAGATATTTAACCTTCAAAATCAAAGACCTTGGATTGAGATAATTCAATAAATTCCACCACATCACGTAACTTACAGAAACTCTTTACAAATTCCACTATAAAACATAACTGGTTAGGATCACTGGGACAACACAAGAGCAAACCTACAAATGTGACAAATTAAAGTCATGAGCTTTTGAAACCTTTAAATACAAACTAAGGAATTCAGATTGAATACTCACCGCAGCAACTTGCTCATAGCATGTCTGGCAGCATAGTGAAGGGGAGTGTTATGTTGATAAGGCTCTCCGTAAGAGGTATTTGGATCCAGAGACTCTTTGAACTGAGGATTGCTCTCATACAACTGGTAAGCCAAGGATTCATCGCCATTTATGAGCGCCTTGCGAAATTTAGTTGTGGTGTTCCCCATATTTTATTGACAATTGTTGGCACTTTCACCTTCGGCCACTTGGCATGCTGATCTCCAACAACATGCTTCACATCCTACAGAAAACAACAGATTTCAAGCTGATGCACCTGTCGAGTAGCAATACTTACATCCCCATACAAATTATTCACAATGATTCAACAATCAGTGAGTTTAGCAATCAAGTGCTAAAGTACTAGTACCTTTCATTCCCAATAATCAGCACATAACCCAGCAACCCCACCCAACACTAAGGGCAATTTTGAACACTAAGGCAATTTATCATGGCCAATCCACCTAACTTGCACATCTTTGGACTGTGGGAGGAAACCGGAGCACCCGGAGGAAACCCACGCACACACGGGGAGGATGTGCAGACTCCGCACAGACAGTGACCCAAGCCGGAATCGAACCTGGGACCCTGGAGCTGTGAAGCAATTGTGCTACCCACAATGCTACCGTGCTGTATGTTTGAGTGGAGATAAAGAAAGCAGTTTGGAATTAGCGTTTCATGTTAGTGTTAAGCCTTGCTTAACGGGTAATTGTAAGCTATTGTCTTGTGTGATGTTAAAGGTATTTTAATCTTGTGTTTGTAATAATAATATTTTTTTTAATATACCATCTCCCTGTTTGTGCATGGAGTCAAATTCTGGAGTGAAGTATCCTTTTCTCAGTCTTACAAAATTAAATTAAATATTGGGGTTTCTGTCCAGTATGCTAGCAACTGTCGGGGTCTGGTCCGAGATTGTAATATGGGAAAGAGAAAAACTGAAGTTAAAGAAAGAGACATACACCAAGTGAATGGACAAGCGAAATATGAAAAGATTGGGAAAGAAGTTCAACATGGACTTGTGGGTTGAATGGCCTCCTTTTGTGTCGTAATGACGAAGTTTAAAAAAAAAAAAATGAGGACAAGGAGAAACTATAAAATTGATTTACCAAGTAAAATAAAACAACATAGCCAACTGTTCAGTGTATAAAAAGGGAAGGCCCAGATGGAAAAGGCCACCAGGGGGTTGAAATCAGATAACTGCATCTAAAAAGGGGAGATTTATGGACAAAAGCGAGAGTACTGATAATGGGGTACTTCAAGTTATCCTAATATAAACAGGGCTAGTAATGGTGAGCGATTTAGGTTGGCGAGGGGGGGGGGGGGGGAAAGAGGAGAAGAGAAGATTGGTGAGGGTGGAAGAGAGTTTCTGAATGCGTTCAGGAGAATTTTCTTCATCAGTATGTTTCAGGCCCAAAGAGGAAGAAAGCTGTTGGATCTATTTCTGGAAATGGGGAGGGTCAAGTGCACCAATTGTCAGTCAGGGGTCATTTAGGGAAGTGATCATAATACGATCGTTCATAACTTTAGTACAGCCAGAACATAGGTAATTATCTGAATGTGGAAAAATGTCTAGGTACAACCTATCCATAAAGCAGGACAAATCAAATCTAGCCTATTATTGTGCTTCACAGCCTCCTCTCGATCGTTAACAAAGTGATGGAAGGTGTTACAAACAGTGCTATCAAGCAGCACATACGCAGCAATAACCGGCTCACTGATGCTTAGTTTGGGTTCTGCCAGTGTGAATCCTAAACTCATTGCAGTCTTGGTCCAAACGTGACCAAACCAGCTGAACTCTAGAGAGGATATGGAAGTGACTGTCCTTGACATTAAGGCAATATTTGACCAAGTGTGGTATCAAGGAGCCCTGGAAAAATTGAAGTCAATGTGAACCAGGGGAAAAACTCCATTGGTTGGAGTCAAACTTAACATAAAGGAAAATGGGTGTGGTTGTTGGAGGTCAATAATTTCAAACCCAGAACAGCACTACAGAAGTTCCTCAGGGTATTGTCTTAAGGCCCAACCGTCACCAGTCGCTTCTTCAATTACCTTCCTTCCAGTATGAGGTCAGGAGAGAGGATGTTCACTAATGATTTCACAATGTTCAATGCATTTGCAATTCCTTAGATACTGATACAATCCATGTGCATATGCAGCAATGCCTCCATAACATTCAGGTTTGGGTTTATAAGTGGCATGAAATATTCATACCATACAGGTGCCAGGGAATGAGAATACCCAACAAGGCAGAATCGAACCATCTCCCAATCAACAGCATTACCATTCCTGCATCCCCCATTATCAACATCCTGATGGTTTCCACTGACCAGAAACTGAACAAGCCATGTAAATACTGTGGGCCAAAAGATATCAGAATTCTGAGGCAAATAACATACCTCCTGACTGCCCAAAGCTTGACCACTATCCACAAGGCACAAGTCAGGAGGGTGATGGAATACTTAATACTCAACCAAGAAACTGGACACCATCCAGGATCATCGTTTGATCAGTACCTCATCCAGCAATTTAAACATTCACTCCCTCCACCACCAATGCACAGTGGCAGCAGTTTGTACTATACACAAGATGCTTATATAATTTGACAGCACCTTGCAATCCCTACCATCTAGCAGGACAAGGGCAGTAGACACATGGGAACACCGCCACCTGCAGGCTCCCCTCCAAGCTGCACATTACCCTGAATTAGATCACCATTCCTACATTGTCATTGGATTGTGGAACTCCCTTCTTAACAGCATTCATTGTGGGAATGACTACACCAAATAGGACTGCAGATGGCAGCTCATCACCACCGTTTCAAGGGTAATTAGGGATGGGCAACAAATGCAGACCTTTCCAGCAATACTCACATCCCATGAAAGAATACAAAATAATCTGCATCCGATCTTAGTTCCACAGGCCTTGTATAATCAGCTAATGGAAACAGTTCTTTTTCTATCTTGTGAACAAAGAACAAAGAGAACAAAGAAAAGTACAGCAAGGTACAGGACCTTCGGCCCTCCAGGCCTGTGCCGATCGGGAATGTCATAATCTCGTACATCTCCTTTGTTCAAAGGAGAACAACCCTAGCTTCTCAAAAATCTTACAGTTAACATCTCCCATCCCTGGAACCTTTCCGGTGAAGCTCCACTAAACCTATTTAAAGGGCTCCCAAATCCTTCCTAAAGTGTGGTGACCAGATCGGATGCAATACTCTAGTCGTGGCCTCACCAGAGCTTTATTCAGGTTCATAATAACTTCCCTGCTTTTGTACTTGATACCTCTGTTTATAACTATGCGTTATTTGCTTTTCTTTTTTGTACAGTACAATACAATGTCATTGTTTTATATGCCAAAAAAACTCAGTAAAATGGTTTATTAAAAATTTTTTTTTGCCAAAGTATGGCATCTTTGGCAATTTTTTTTTAATAAACAATTTTATTGAAGTATTTTTGGCATATAAAACAATGACATTGTATTGTACTGTACAAAAAAGAAAAGCAAATAACGCATAGTACAGACCACAACTCCATTCTCGCAAGGACCTGCCTAAACCACCCCCTACTCTACTCTACCTTAGCCTGCAACCCCCCCCCCCGCTGATGGTTAATTCTCCGCGAAGAAGTCAATGAATGGCTGCCACCTCCGGGCGAACCTCTCAAGGCGAACTTAACTTTCTCTAGACCGAGAAAGCTCGCCAAGTCCGATAGCCATACTTTGGTCTTCGGGGCCTTGAGTCCCTCCATGCCAACAGTATTCGTCACCGGGCTACCAGGGAAGCAAAAGCCAAGACATCGGCCTCCTTCTCCTCCTGTACTCCCGGGTCCTCCGACACCCCAAAGATTGCCACCTCAGGACTCATTACCACCCCAGTTTTCAAAACCCGGGGCATGATGTCCGCGAATCCTGGCCAGTACCCCCCGAGTTTAGGGCACGACCAGAACATGTGCACGTGATTAACCGGCCCATCGGCGCATCTGGCACACTTGTCCTCCAGCACGAAGAATTTACTCAACCGGGCCACTGTCATGTGGGCCCGGTGCACGACCTTAAACTGGATCAGACCGAGTCTGGCGCATGTTGCGGTCCTGTTTACTCTGCTCAGAGCTTCTGCCCAAATACCGTCCTCCATCCCCCCCCCCCCCCCCCAATCTCCTCTTCCTACTTAAGCTTCAGGTCCCCAGTCTGTATATCCTCTGCTCCCATTAGTTCTTTGTAAATGTCTGAGACTCTACCCTCACCTACCTCTCCCGTTGATACTACCCTGTCCTGCCTCCACTTTGGCGGGAGGCGTGGGAAGGACAGCACCAGCATGCGCACGAAATCGCTCCCTGCAAGTATCTAAAGTCATTCCCTCCCTCCAGCCCAAACTTTTCCTCCAACGCCCTCATGCTCGGGAAGCTCCTTTCCAAGAACAGATCACCCACCCTCGCAATCCCCGCCACAGTCGATACCCACCGTCCATGTTCCCCGGGGCAAATCGGTGATTGCCGCAGATTGTGGTCCACACCAATACTCTCACTTCCCCTATATGCCTCTTCCACTGGCCCCAGATCCGAAGAGCCGCTACCACTATAGGGCTGGTGGAGTACCGCGCCGGCGGGTGCGGCAGAGCAGAGGCGCCATAACCAGGGCTGCCAAACTGGTGCCCCTGCACGAAGCAGCCTCCATCCGCTCCCAAACCGACCCGGTACCCACCATCCATTTCCTTATCATCGCTATGTTGGCCGCCCAGTAGTAGTTGCTGAAGTTCGGCAACGCCAGCCCCCCACCCCCTCCCCTCTGTTCCTTTCGAGCATCACCTTCCTCACCCGCGGGGACTTCCTCGCTCAGACAAAACCCAGGATAATTTTATTCAGCCTCTTAAAGAAGGACCTCGGGATGAAAAAGGGGAGACCCTGAAACATGAACAAGAATCTCGGGAGTATCGTCATCTTAACAGTCTGCACCCTTCCCGCTAGTGACAGCGGGAGCGCATCCCAACTCCGAACCTCCTCCCATGTTGAGCTTATGCAACTTGCCCCAGTCCCGTGCCACCTGTATCCCCAAGTATCTAAAGCTTTCTCCTACCAGCCTGAACGGCAACCCCTTCAGCCTACTCTCCTGCCCCCTCGCCTGAATTACAAACAACTCGCTCTTAGCCACGTTTAGTTTATATCCTGAAAACTGGCCAAATTCCCTCAGGGTTTCCATGATACCGTCCATCCCCGCCATTGGGTCCGATACGTATAACCTTCAGAACCAGCAAATGCGCGAACACACGCGCCCTCTTCATTGGCCCGGTTAGCCCTCTAACATTCCAGGTGATCAGCCTGGTTGGGGGGAACTCTCTCTCCCTCTCTCTCTCCCCCCCCCCCCCCCCCCTCCCTTGCCGATCAGCCATCCCCTTTCCTTGGCCAGCCTCCCAGCCATGTGTCGCGCATCCTCTGGCCCGCCTCCTGACTGGCTCCACCCATGACCCCCCCCCACTGTTGCCATGTCCAATTTCCATCCTCGTCAGCAGATCAACTCCCCCCACTCCCTCCCAGCATCTTTGGCAAATTTTGATTGTAATCTTATATAAATGGTTGCATTCTAATATACATAAAGATATTCTTCTTAGGCAGTCCCTTGGGATCAAGGCTAACTTTTTTCCACTCAGGTTTGATAGGTTTGGAGATGATCCAATGTGAAATCTGTAGACTCTGCCACAAGTGAAGCAGGTAGTGCTAGGATGTTTGGGTAGGCGAGTTGTTTGGAAATTTGTAAACTCTCTTTGACGCCTTAACTTTGCCTCCATGTGCTTCCTGTGAACTCTGTCAATATGTTGTTGCTTTCCAAGTGAACTGTCTCCATTTCAGTTGGTCACAAGCCAGGCTCTCCCATGGTCAGCTAGGATGTGTGACCAGTTCGGGGATGCCGAGAGATTAATAAGATCAGCGATCCCAGCACGGATCCTCAAGAAACACCATTGTCTACCATCCTCCAGTCCGAAAATCCTCCAGTCTGAAAAAACAGCAATTTACGATTGTTTTCTGTCCTTAAGCCATTTTACTTCCAAGTTGACACTGACCCTCCGATTCATGGACCATCTATTATGTCAAACAACCTTCTCGCAGGTACGTTGTCAAATTATTTATTTTGTTATTAAATAAATAAATAAATTTAGAGCATCCAATTAATTCTTTCCAATTAAGGGGCTATTTAGCGTGGCCAATCCACCTATCCTGCACATCTTTTGGGTTGTGGGGGTGAAACCCACGCAAACACGGGGGGAATGTGCAAACTCCACACGGACAGTGGCCCAGAGCCAGGATCGTACCTGGGACTTCGGTGCCATGAGGCTAACCACTTGTGCCACCGTGCTGACCTACTTTGTCAAATTAAACTCCATATAGACAACATCATCACATTCCCGTCAACAAAAAATTCCAATTGTTACGCACAATCTCCAATTTGCAAATCTGTGCTGGCCCTCTTTAATTCAAACCTTTCCAATTACCATTTTTCCCCCTGATCACTACTTCTAAAACCTTACTCACCACTGATCTTAAACTGTGAAGCCTGTAGTTACAATGAATGCCTTTACAACCATTGAATAACATTTTTCACTTTCCAATCCTCTAGTACTTCATATTTAGGGAAGATTATGGCAAGCCTCTCATTTATCTCCATCCCCACTTCCTTTGGCATCCTGAAATGGAAGCCATCTGGACCAGGCAACATATCCACTTGAAGCATAGCAAGCCTTTCCCGTACACTCTGCCTATCATTTTCCACCCCCTACATTATCCGAACCATCTGGTTCTATCAATATTTTGTCAACGTCCTCAGTAAACAATGATACAAATTACTCATGTCAAAGGAGGAGAAGAAGGGCAAAACAAGCCAGCGTTTCTTGGATGATGAAAGGGAGAGCAAGATGAAGCAAAAGAAAGGGAAAATAAAGAAATGGCAGATTAATTGGACAGGTATTTTGCATCAGTCTTCACTATGGAGGATAAAAATAACACCCCAACATGGCTGTAAATCAGGAAATGAAAAGGAGGAAGGAACTCAAGAAATTTATAATCACAGGAAGTGGTATAATCACCAGAAAAGTAATATTAAACAAACTGTAGGAGCTGCGAGCTGACAAGTCTCCAGGTTTTGATGGATTTCTTCTTAGGATCTTAAAAGAAGTGGCTCGGCGTCTATTTGATGCATTGGTTTTAATTTTTTTAAATTCCTTTGATATGGGGAGCGTTCAATTAGAATTCTATTGGAAAATAGAATGTAACTTGTTTATTCAAAAAAAGGAGGGAGATGGAAAGCAGAAATTTATTGACAACACAAAGGTGGATAGGAAAGTAATTTGTGAAGAGGACACAAGTAGGCTACAAAGGCATATAGATATATTAAGTGAGTGGGCAAAGATCTGGCAAATGGAGTATAATGTGGGAAAATGTGAAATTATCCATTTGGCAGGAAGAAGCATATTATCTAAATGGCAAGAGATTGCAGAGCCCTGAGATACAAAAGGATTTTGGTGTCCTGGTGCATGAATCACAAAAGATTAGTGTGCGAGTACAGCAAATAACAAGGAAAGCTAATAGAATGTGATTGTTGTTGCCAGGGGAATGGAGCACAAATGTAGGGAGATTATGCTTCAGTTATACAGGGCATTGGTGAGACCACATCTGGAGTACGGTGTACAGTATTTGTCTCCTTATTTAAGTAAGGATGTAAATGCTTTGGAAACAGTTCAGAGAAGGATTGCAAGATTAATACTGTTGTCTTATGAGGAAACGCTGGACAGGTTAGGCTTGGATCCTATCTAGAGTTTAGAAGAGTGAGAGGTGATTGGATTCAAACATACATGATCCTGAGGGGTATTGACAGGGTGGATGTATAAAGGATGCTTCCCCTTGTGGGAGAATCTAGAGCTAATTAAAAATAAGGGGTCGTCTATTTAAGAAGAGATGAGGAGAAGCTGCTTTCTCTCAAGAGTGTTGTGAGTCTTTGAACTCTCTTCCTCAAAAGGCAGTGGAAGCAGAGTCTTTGAATATTTGTAAGGTAGACAGATAGATTCTTGATAAGCAAGGGGGTGAAGCGTTAGTGGGGGTAGGCAGGAATGTAAAGTTGAGGCTATAATCAGATCAGCCATGACCTTATTCAATGGCAAAGCAAGCTTGAGGGTCCGAGCATCCTACACCTGTTCCTCCTTTGTATCTTTGAAAAAAAGGGTAAATCGAAGATGCCAGGTTGATAGGACAACTGAGAACTAGGTTGAATGGAGAAAATTCATGATACAAGATAGAGGAAATAAGAGATAGCATGAAAACAGACTGGCAGCCAATATAAAAGGGAATCTAAAAGTCTTCTAAATGCATATAAATCATCAAAGGATAGTAAGAGCCAATTAAGGACCAAAAACAGGATCTACAGATCAAGGTAGAGGATATGACCGAGGTCCTAAATTAATACTTTGCATAGGACTTTACCAAGAAAGAGGATGCTGTCAAATCATAATGAAAGAGGAGATGGTTAAGACTCTAGATGGGCTACAAATTGATCTCGAGGATGTATTAGAAAGACTGGCTGCACATAAAATTGTGAAGCTTTCAAAACAAATGGGTGAACTTCGTGATTCTGAGGGGAGCAAGGCAGAAATTGTAGAGGTACTGAGTATAATTTTCTAGTCCAAACTTTAGTGTGAATACAACCTAAGGAGCAGTAGTTATGTTATCCAGAAGGTTCAGGAAAATAACTGACTTGACGAGAAATGTGAACAGATGAAGCAGTATAAAATATGGTCTTTATCGGGGTGAAGAAGTCATGAGCTCCTTGCATTTATTCATAGACATTGATAGATGGATGGTGGAAGGTTGTTTCAAGGTGTAACTGGTGGAATAGCAAGATTGTGACCCAGTGGGCAATTTTGGTGTCATGTAGCCTGATTAGGTTTCATGTGGTCAAGCCAAATTGACATAGCAATTGTGACTGTTTTATAGAATAGTCATGCAAATGATCGATTGTCTAGAGATTTCCCCCTTTGCCTTCACTTCCTCAAACATGCAGGAACTGCATGTACTGGTTCAGTGCTCAAGGAGTTCAATACACAAAGTGGCACAGAAATAACTAGCAGCCATGAGTCTGGTTAGTTGTCCACAGTAACTTCTCAGACTATGTGTCCTTCACTGGCTAGAAAGCTAGTTGTGTGTCATGTATGCTAATAGCAAGTAAATGATTAGAAGTCTCTGGTAGCAGAAAATAAAATAATTGTAATAAACTTTAGTTCAGTTACATTGTCAATAATGCACTGAACACTTCTAATTTACACAAGCTTTCGCAGTTAGGTTGCTGATCTTTTACAATTCGTACAACACTGTTATTGTCTACAAGTTATTAACTAAATTGCCTTCTTATTTTGCCCATTAAGAACATGTTACTGTTTTAGTATTTACAATACCCAACTAAAAAGCAAAGAACTAATGGAAATATTGCCACCAACAATATCACTTTACTATCTTTCTCCAGCAAGAGGAAAGGGTATTCTATCCTTATAGACTTACTCACTCTAGGGAATTTTCACAGTAACTTCATTGCTGTGTTAATGTAAACCTACTTGTGACACAATAAAGATGATCAAGTTTCTAGAAATCCCAAAATGCTTTATGTACAATGCCAGTTATTTTTCACAAAGCAGGAATTCATAGAAAGTCAAGATATAGGAATAGCAGATGGGAACATTACTTAAAAGATGTTGGAATATAATGAAAACAAGAAAGGTGTGTTTATATGGTTACCTAGCCCTGAATGTGGTAGTCAAACTGGCAGGTAAAGAATCCTTTTCTCGGCTCTTGGGCGAAAACACTCTGCTGGAACAGGGCTTTCCGTCTTAGTTGTAAGAATAGCAGTACAAAAATTTCCTGCCCCACAGAAATGGGCTTCTGCCAGCTTTTTGTCAGTGGGCAACATTAACAACACTGGCAGGAGACACTGGCCCAGACAGTTAAAACTGAAGGAGTAGATTTGGTAGTTTAAAGATTGCAGTTGGCACCTATAAGAAAAATACTGTTAAGAAACATTTGGGAACTGTGCAATTTATTACACATTCTATCTGCTAAACAGAATTATTTATGTCATGTCTCTTGTTATACTGTTAGAGCAAAGCTTCCGGAGGAGCAGGGTAACTCACAGAAACATTTAGATTTCTGCATTAAATTGGCAAGTGTGGTCACCAGAAATTGGTGGACAATTTACTTCTTAAAAGTAGTGACTGATCACTGATTGCTTCACTGTTATTTTAATTGCAAAGTACATGCTATTAAGGCAGAGAGCCAAACATTGCATCAAAGTAGTAGGCTTCGTGGAGCATTGCAAAGGAAATGGCAGAAGGCAGATAGGAACAATTTTTATGGCTAAACAATATTGCCTATTTTCTTGCTTCCTCTCACCTGCATGGACCAACTAATTTCAGAAAGAACGAGATTACATCTTAATGAAGTGAACAGGCAGCAACATCTCTTAACTTCCTTACTCCGCATAAGGTGCCTAGACAAGAATAATGGATCTGTAGCAGTTACATATTAATGTCTAGGACCCTTATTGGCTGTGGCTCAGTTGGCAGCACTCCAGCCTGTGAGTCAGAAAGGTGTGGGTTCAATTCCCACTCCAGGACTTGAACACAGCAATCGAGGTTGCCAGTGCATTATCTTTCGGATGAGATATCAACCCTGCCCTCAAACACTATTTTGAAGGAGATTGCATCCTGGCCAATATTTATCCATCAATCAACATCACAGAAATAGATTATCTGGTCATTATCATATTGCTGTTTGTAGAGGACTATGTCCGTTGCATTATAACAGTTACCCTATTGGCTGTAAAGTATTTTGGGACATCCTGCATTTTTGAAAGATGTTTAAATTAAAGTCTTTCTTTTCCCTCTTTGAATAGATGATTAATCACACTAATGTACTTGAATAAATATGCATGTGGCTTTTTTGACACGCGGTACTAATACACCTCAGATCTGATGCACTCGATTCATAACCTCAAACTAACCACATGTTCTGCCTTGTATTTGATAGCTCAAATGTTCTCTCCAGATAGTGCAAGTTCCATACAATGACTTGAGCACTTAACCCAGTAACTCCAATCAATATGTTCCAATTTAGTCTTATTCCCACTAAAGTGCCCATCACCCAGTTTCCCTTTCTACCTTCCACATTAGCTGATGACTCTCTCCGGGGGACTCTATTCCTCCTCAGTAACCAAGCATCAACTCCTCTGTCTTTTCAAACTATCACCCTTCTCTGGCTTTCCTTTCCTCTCCAATGTCCTTGACTGTGTTATTGTCTCTTATTTTTCCATTAACTCTGTGTTTGAGTCCTTCTGATCAGTTTCCCACACGTACCACAGTACTTTAAACGGCTTTTATCAAGATCTCAAGAGACATCCTGTGTGACAAAAGTAAACTATTTTTCGAGACTTATAGACTGGTTGCAGCAGATAACGAGGCCTTCTTGGCCTGCTGACTGGGTAAGCAACTCTGCTAATTCCACTCCCCCTGCCCTTTCACCATGGGTTTGAAAGTTTTTTCTCCTCAGATAATCATCTCTCCTCTCTTTCCAGTCATTCAGCCAACTTTGTATCCATGCTTCCATCATCCCTTCAGTTCCATAGTCTTTGCCTCTACCACACTTTCAGGCAGTGCATTCCAGATCCTAACCACTTGCTGCATAAGAACGTTTTTCCTCATGTCGCTTCTCAGTTTTTAACATTCACCTTCAATCGGTGTCCTCTGGTTCTCGACTCCTCCACCAATGGGAACAATTCCTCCCATCAACTCTGTCTAGACCCATCATTTTGAACACATCATTCAAATCTCCTCTCAACCTTCTCTTCTCCATGGAGAACGACCTCCAGCTTCACTAAACTGTCCATGTAACTGAAGTCTCACATCCTTGGAAGCATTTTTGTAAAGTGTGGTGCCCAAAATTGGAAACAATGCTTTTGTTGGGATAAACCCTGTGTTTAAAAAAAAGTTCACAATAACCACCGTGCTTTTGTACTCCTTGTCGCTATGTATAAAGTTCAGGATCTTGTATGCCTCACGAACACTTTCTCAACCTGCCCAGCCACCTTCAATGATTTATGCACATACTCTCAGATTCCTCTACTCTTGCACCATTTTAAGAATGGTATCCTTTATTTCATATTGTCTCTCCTCATTCTTCCCATCGTTTGCATACCTCTGCATTAAATATCGTTTGCCATGTGTCCACCTCTACCATCAGCCTGTTTGCCTTTTGAAGTCCATCACTTCCCTCCTTCACAGTTCACAATACTTTACAGTTTAGTGCCATCGGCAAATTCTGAAATTGTGTCCTGCCAACCCATGTCATTAACATAGATCAGGAAAAGCATGGTCCTAGTTCTGCATGTTGGACAACCCCGCTGTATACCTTCCTCTGATTCGAAAAACAACCATTCACCCCTATCTTTGACCCCCTTCTATTTCTCATCTGCTTCTCTATGTCAACATCTGAAAACATGATCAGTTTCTGCATGTATATCGAAGACACCCAACTCTCTCTCCATCGTCTCCAAATTGTCAGACAGTTTGTCTCACATCCAGTACTGAACGAGTTGACATTTTCCCCAATTAAACTTGGGGAAGATCGAGGCCAGTGTCTTTCCACTCCACCGACTCCTCCCATCTCCCTGGCAACCAAATTTGAAGCATACGAAGCGCAAACTTGGTGTCATATTTGATCCCGAAAGAGGATATTAATAGTAATAATCTTTATTAGTGTTACAAGTAGGCTTACATTAACACTACAATGAAGTTACTGTGAAAATCCCCTAGTCGCCATACTCCGATGCCTGTTCGGATATACAGAGGGAGAATTCAGAATGTCCAATTCACTTAACAAGCACATCTTTCGGGACTTGTGGGAGGAAACCGGAGCACCTGGAGAAAAACCATAATTTACCACATATCACTGCCATCACCAAGACCTCCTATTTATATTTCCATAACACTGCCTCACTCTGGTACTGCCTGAGATCATCTGCTGCTGAAACCCTCTTCCATGCCTTTATTACTTCTACTCCTGATTCTTTCAATGCACTCCTGGTTGGCCTTACACATTCTATCTGCTATAAACTTGGTCATTCAAAGCTCAGTTGCCCTTGTTTTCACTTGCACCAAATCCTGTTCATCAATCACTCCTAAAATAGCTAACCTACTTTGGCCACCAGTTAAGCAATGCCTTAATTTTAAACTTTTCATCCTGGTTTTAAGTTCCACCATGGCCCCTTGCCCATCGCATCACTAATTTCCTCTAGACCTAAATGCTTCCAAGATATCTGTGAGCAACTCAGCTTTCATCATTCCAGCATTAGAAGCTGTAGTCCAAGTTCTGGAATTCCCTTCCTAAGCCTCTCTGCCTTTTTTGCTTTCTTTAAGACCCTCCTTAAAAACCTATTTCTACTCTAATACCTTGTTATGTGGCTTAGTGTCAATTCTTGCTTTATAACACTTCTGTGAAGTATCTCATGACATTTACTATGAATAAGGCACTAACAGTATAGAGAAAATATTGTAGTTTAAAAATTACTGCCATTAGATTTCCCACCTGGCTCAATTTTCTTTTGTTGCCCAAGTCAGAAGGTTGTGTCTTTTGTTCCAGAACATGGGCTGCCAGTTAAATGCAGTGCTGAATAAATACTCTGTTTCTGCCTTTCGGATGATATAGTAAACCATAGCCCTGTGTCTCCAGTTACATGCAATGTAAAAAACAAATATTGCACCCTGAAGTGCAGGGAGAGATTTCTGCCAAGATATTGGCCGGCATTGAACTCTCAACCAACATGAAAACAGGTTAAAACAGAAAATGCTGGATGAACGTTGCAGGCATGGTGGCATCTGTGGAGAGAAACAGATGTAACGTTTTGGGTCTAAATGATTCTTCTACAGAACTGAAGAAAGGAGAAATGTAAATAATTAGATGGTTGAAAAGGGGGTGGAAGAGGTGGGGCAGAATAGAGGAACAGGCCAATTGGTTATATATATCACTGCTGTTTGACAGACTCTGCTGTGTACAAAATTAGCTGTCATGTTTATCTAGGAGAGTGCCTTGACTTCAAAATAGTCCATTCACATTCGCTGAACTGCTTTGGGACCTCCCGAGAATATGAAAGGCACCATATAAATGTCTGTCATTTCCTTTTATAGGTGTGCATAGGAGTATGACTCTTAATTATTTAGGAGGACAGCTCAGTACTTAAAAATAGAGATTCTACATTATTATGCTTAAAATGCAAGAAATGCATTGCCTGTCAGCTTTATATGACTAAACACTTTTCATGTAAATGTGGAGTCCAAGCTAAAGGCTGGATTTGGGTCAATATATAGCAACACCTGTTTCTGCATAACCCATTTATTCAACATAACAGAATACTCCTTCTGAGGTGATATCTGATGCTTGAAGTTTAAAAAACATTTTATTTTAAAAGCAACCCCATCTTAATTATGAAACAAAAACAGAAAATATTGGACAATCTCAGCAGGTCTGACAGCATCTGTGGAGAGGGAAGGGAGCTAATGTTGAGTCTGAATGACTCGTTGTTAAAGCTTTGACAAAGAGTCATTCAGACTTGAAACGTTAGCTCCCTTCCCTCTCCACAGGTGCTGTCAAACCTGCTAAGATTGTCCAGTATTTTCTGATTTTGTTTCATTCCAGCATCTGCAGTAATTTGCTTTTGTATTCCCATCTTAAATGATACCTATTTTCAAACTTAACTGAAGGAAGCTGAATACAAGGGTGCGCTTTACCAGCATTGCAAACTGATGTTCCCTCAAAGTTCTCCACCCAACTCTTCCATGGCACCTGCATATCTTTCCTCTGCCCAGCTGTGATGATGTAATTTGATACATTAGGAGAATTCTCATCTCATCACCGTAAGCTCATTTGCTTGAATGGAGCAGTGAGTTAGACAACAAGGTTGCATCAGTGCTGCTCGTATTTAAATTAAAATTATAAAAGACCTACATCAGACCTTCATGTTGAATGGTCTTAGATAGTGATAGATATCTGGAAAGGAGTTCACACCCAATCTAATCTAATTAAGGTATTCAGATGAGCAAACTCAAATTTCAAGCAATTTATAAATGTCAGGAGAGCCGAGATCAAAATCTCTTGCGCAACTGTTGATGACTACAGTAGAATAGTTTAGGCCAAGCAACAGCTCACTTTCTCCACTTCAGGTTGCTTTTTGTGCAACCAACTTAAAAATACTTATGTGCCAGGCGTATTAGCAAGTTAAGGTGCAACCACCAACTAAAGTATATTACACTATGAAAATATAATCAATACATCATATGGCTGTCATTGCCCAAAATGTTATTCTTTAGAGCTTTATCACATTGACTTTGTACGCTAAAACAGAACTTCAGCATATGCGCTGAAAACCAATTTATCCGTAGAAATTTCAAAATTGCACTGATGATGTCAGGACAAAGAATTTAAGAAAAATCTTGAATTTTGACTTACTACAAAATTCTTCTTGCAGCCATTAGAGTTTGGAGCCACATGTGAAAATAAAAATCGGAGACTTTCATCTGAAAAATGTTGCAATTTCATGATGTAACTGATCATATTCAGAAGCTTAAAAGCATGCATGCCTGTTTAACTAAGTAATGGTTTCAAAAACTCATTCCATTTTTCACTAAATTTTGCAAAACTGCTTAATATCCCACCTTGCTTGTTTTTGTTTTCTGACAGCTCCACAAATCGAAAACTAAGACAAATGGAGGTTGAGCTACTTTGGTTACCCAATATTACTTACATCCCAATCAAGCCATAATTTAGCATGGAGCAAAGTTCCTTTGTGCGCGAGTAATGCACCTCTTCAAGAGATTCCTGTTTGTCACAAAAAAGACAGATGAGGAGAACCTGGCTTGGTGAAGGGGAATGCAAATGCCATGTCGCCCTGGCTTGGAACCATCTGACCAAGGGACCAGAAAGCAACCTTCGTTGAAACGCAAAGCCTTCACCAGATTTGCTAAACTAGCTGTTGAAAGGGAAGTATAGATTGAATTATTGTTTCTCAGAAGTTATTTCCTGTAAGAAAGCACATGCTCTGCTAGGAGAGGCAGGAATATTATGGGCAAAAGCTATAAATTATTCACCAGATCAGCTACATCTAGTATATGACTATGCCATCCATACAGACCATGCAACAGCAGGTCAGCTACGTCAAGTACATTGCAATTCCATCCAATATTTAACAGAATTCAACAGCAGCCCATTCACTTAGACCACAGTGGTATTCATCCAGAGATTTATTTATTGGTACAAACATATTAAATATTAAAAGTTTAATAGTAAATATTAAAAGTTAAAAAGGGGGGCAGTGGCATTGTGGTATTGTCACTGGACTAGTATTCCAAGGACCCAGGATAATGCTCTGGGGACCCAGGTTTGAATCTCACCACAGCAGATGGTGACATTTGAGTCCAATAAAAATCTGGAATCTGGCGATTGTCGTAAAAGCCCATCTGGTTCACTAATGTCCTTTAGGGAAGGAAATCTGCCATGCTTACCTGGTCTAGTCTAATGTGAGTCCAGATCGACAGCAATGTGGTTGACTCTTAATTGTCCCCTCAAGGGCTATTAGGGATGTGCAATAAATGACACAGAAATAGGAAGGCAAGCATACAAGTCTGAAACAAAATAGTCACATACAGTTCTAAATATTCAACCAAGGACATATAGGGCAAACTATTGGAATGGGAAAAACAATACAATAGACTATTCTAAAGTACACTGCAAATGCTCATCACTCAGCATGATCAATAACCAACAAACAGATTGAGGTTTTCAACAACCAATTTGAGTGGGGCAGCACGGTGGCCTAGTGGTTAACACAATTGCCTCGCGGCGCTGAGGTCCCAAGTTCAATCCCGGCTCTGGGTCACTGGCCGTGTGGAGTTTGCACATTCTCCCCATGTCTGCGTGGGTTTTGCCCCCACAACCCAAAAAATGTGCAGAGTAGGTGGATTGGCCACACTATATTGCACTTTAATTGGAAAAAATAATTGGGTAATCTAAATTTTAATTTAAAAAAATACATTTTTTTAAATCAATCAATTTGAGCATATGATTTCCTTATTTTGTGTCAGGGTTTAACATTCAAAATTTATATTTTCTTTACTAGTTGCTATTTTATATACCTCAAACAATGTGCATGCAGGATTAAGATTCCAAGCATTTGCTCAAAACTCAATCCTCTAAAGTTTAGGGTCAACCTTATGGCTATGATCTTGCATGGTCACTTGGGATTGAATAATCTTCATGATTCAGTGGTCAAAGCAGGCTCGGCAGGTGGGGAAGATGGTGATGGAAGCACAATGAGATGCATCCAAGATGGTAACAGAACTCAAGTAATGCTAATTCTCTATGGTAGACACAGCAACATACCAGGATTTTTGTCCATTTGAACACTTCATTTCTGCACAAAGACTTCCTGAACAAAAAAGATCTAACATCTCTAGATCGCTATCAAATTCACTTATTACTGCATTGAAATCCACAATCGGGTGTCTTCCATTTACTTCTAATATAGGTGCTACGTTAGCCAGGAATTTTGTTTGCCAAGTCATACAAGTTAGATTTTACGTAGCCCAGTTTGCCAGTCACCAACTATCTCATTACTCTGTACAGTTTCAATACCCCACCCTTATTATAAATTAGCAAAAGTAGTGTTCCTAATATCAAATCCTGAGCCTCATTACTACTTTTAACAACTAATCGAAGTTTATACGTTTCAGGACATTTCAAAATGTATTGCATGGTTAGTTTAATCTTTTTTCAAGCTCTTCACTTGTCATTTTAGTAAACTGAAATGAAGGCTCAACGTTTCAGCTGGCGAATTGCAGTATAATGAAGATAACTTGATAGAAATTAACACTTTGCTTATTCTGTTCTTGTTCAAAACAAAATTAAAAGCAAATATTAATGCCCACTTGATTCTACAGTTGGGTTAGTTTATCCCCCAAGATTGTACTCGTTAGCAATAACCACCCTGTTAGCGTACATAGTCACAGTAACCACAACGTTAACCTCCTTAACAAGAATTACGACTGCATACACAAAATACCAAAGGTGTCAGGTCTGGGACCTTGCCCACTTCATTCTGCTTTCAAACAATAACAAATGTTAATCCGCTCCCCAACTCTTTCAGACGGAGAAGCGATCCGAGGCACGAGAGTAACACCATCAGTAAGTGCCATTTTCCTCCCAGCTAACCTTCAGCTCGAATATATTTTCTACAAGAAGGGATAATATGTGGGGTTTGCCGGTCGGTCTCCGGGTACTGCTCCTTCTTTAGTTGGAAGCACTGCTGCCGTGTACGCGGATTGCCCGATAAACAAAGAGTCCACAGAGACGGCGGGCGGGGCGGCCGAGCTCCAGCAACATCGAGCCGGCACTCGGAAGCTGCCCGGCCCCCCTCCCGTCGGAGGCCCGGCCCCAAAGCGGTCAGCACCGTCCCGACACCCGGACCCTCAGCCGAATATAATCCCGGCGCAACTCATTAGAAACGTCCCCCTCCCGGTCAGTGACAAGGACCCGACTCAGTGCGAGTTACCCTGCAAAGCACCGCCAGCCGCTCTCCTTCCACCTTCTCCTCCGCTTCAGTTCCGACTGCGTGAAAACAAAAGCCCAGACCTCTGTCCCGGAAGTGGTTCCCCAGCTCCTTCCTCCGGCCGGTGGATTCTCTGTGACCCGGAAGGGCAGGTTCGGGCCGGAAGCTGTGGCGGCCGCTTGTAGTGAAGTCCCGGCATTGAGTGGAGGGCAGGGCAAGTGTGGTATTGGTGGCGGTGCCGGGGAGAGATGGTCATGGAAAGTTAGTGACTCGTTTCCTCCCATTACTCGGGTGGAAGTTAATGTTTTGAACATCTAACTCCCTTTCATTATGAGCGTGCGGCTCCGTCAATGAAACTCGGGTTATCGCGGCTGCTTTGTTGACAGTTTGAGTTGGATTCCAGGCCTCGCCGGTCGGTTTCGGCACATTGATGCTGTCGGTGGCTCTTTGTGCAATCGGCACAATACCTGATCAGTGAGGTGAGGAAGGGAACTGCAGTGAGATGTACAATGAAGAAGGGATGGTAATTATGAAGTTTTGCTTTGTTTACTCTTGGGAGCAAGAGGGCAGAACTCTTCAAGAACTGGAGCAAAGTGCTGCGGATGCAGAAAATCTGAACCGAAAACAGAAAATGCCGGAAATACTGAGCAGGCCAGGCAGCTTCTGTGGAGAGCTAAACGCAGTTAAAAGTTGCAGCTGATGAGAACTAATAAAAGGTCATCGACTTGAAACGTTAACTCTGTTTCTCTCTGCACAGATGCTGCTTGGCCTGTTGAGTATTTCCAGCTCCATGTCCAGTTTCACTGCTGGAACAGATTATATTTTTTATCTGAACTTTGTTCCACACTTTTTTTTATGTTCAGATTATAAGTAGGGCGATTTGGAACTGCTTTGTGGTTGTGAAAAGAGAGTCAAGTGGTGTTTTCTGCCAATTTGAATCCAAACCAACTTGCGGTACTGTTCACATGTTTTGCCACTTTCCATAAATGGGTAACCATTTCAGAAATGACCTTGCTGTCATCAGAATAGCACATTGAAGGATACTGTTAATCACTGAAATTCTATGGTACTTTGTATCATTGTACTGTGCTACATTTACGAAGGACACTGGTTCACGTTTGTGATCATCTGTGTACTGTGCTACATTTATGGAGAACACCTGTTCACATATGTGATCACTGTGTATGATGCTACATTTATGAAGAACACTGGTTCACATATGTGATCATCTTCATTTGGGAAACCAATGTTGGTCTACATGGTCAAGATATTGGGAGGTAATGCATTTTGTTCTCTTTATTATTTCATGGGAGTTTCTGGTAAGGCCAGTATTTGTTGCCCTTGAACTGAGTGGCTTGTTAGGCCATTTCAAAGGAGAGTAAAGAGCCAAACCATGTTGCTGTAAGTCTGGAGTCACATGTAGGTTAGACCAAGCAAGGCTGGCAAATTTCCTTCCCTAATTAATGAACCGGATGGGTTTTTAACCACAATCAATAGTTTCATGGTCATTATTACTGAGTCTAGTTATATTCCAGATTTATTAATCAAATAGAAAATGACCACTATTGCAAATTGGTGTCAGCCTTAGTCATAGTATTTTTGTAACTAAATCTGTAGACTATGGATTTAAAGTAGATTACAGCTACCAGAGCAAATAATCTGAACTAACGCATCAGTGCAGTACTATGAGAGTGCTACACTTAAATTTTTAAAAAAAATACCCAATTCATTTTTTTTTCAATTAAGGGGGAATTTAGCGTGGCCAATTCATCTACCCTACACATCTTTCGGTTAGGGGGGGGGGGGGGGGAGACCAAGGGGGCTGAGACCCACACCGACATGGGGAACAGGTGCAAACTCCACACAAGAATCGAACTCGGGTCCTCGGCACCATGAGGCAGCAGTGCTAACCACTGAGCCATGTGCCACCCAGAGTGATACATTTAACATCTCAATATAAGTTGTTACAGTACAGCTGCACGCTCTGCTGCTGTTGCTTATAGCTACTCCTGATAGGAGACCTACTGTGTCAAGCTTGAGTTATCCTGTTAATAATCCTTCACCTTCATGAGATGATTTCTGCACATTCCCTATCCTCCTTCGGACTTTGCCATTAAATCTACCATCATTTACCCTAAACAGACAAACATATCTACTTGTTCCAAAGTGACAGTGTTCACTTCTAAGTACAATTGTTTTGTTCTTTTGGTGTTTATACTCAATCCATATTCTAGACTTCAGGTGAACATATAAGATGCAGGATGATAAGACAGGGAATTCACCCCAGTATCCTGACTAACATCTTTATTTTAATCAATACCATCATAAAACTTTGATGTGTTAATTTATCTTGCATGTTTGTGGGTCTTTGCTGTGTGCAATTTGGCTGCCTGGTTTCCCTACATTGCAATAGTGATCACATTTCGAAAGTACTTAATTGGCCATAAAAGAGCTTTGGGTTGCCCTGAAATCATAAAGGGTACTATCTAAATGCAAATTATTTCTTTGCAAGGGACAAGGTAGAAAACATTTATGTTACTAATTTATCTAGTGCCTGGCATATGGAGGGGCAGCAGGTAAATCATGGAAAGATCAACCATAATATTGAATAGCAGTGCAGACTGGCTCAATTTGCCTACTGCTGCTTCTATTTCTTGTTCTCGTGAAAACAAAATTTAAATACAGGTCAAGAATTCTTTATCTGGAAACCCCAAAACTGAGCACATCCAGAAACCTAACTTTTAAAAAACTTTGTCGTCCTTTATGGGAAGTCTGTGATCCGGGTTGAGACGGACCTTGCCAACTGCACCCTGTATTTATTATTCAGTGGAGCACCTTCCTTTAACCATTTTATTTACTTTAGACTGTAGCTAATCTAGTCTTCGGCCATTGTAATGTAAGTAGACCGAAATGTATCTGAAATCCAAAACGCAATTTCCCTGTGAGGGGTTTCGGACACATGACCTGTACCATGAGCTTCTGGGAATGGAAATTAAACACTTATTATATGGTCAAATCACATTTAAAGGAAGAGGATTATGTAAAATAAAGAAAACATCAATGACTTATTTGTAATACAATTAGAAATATTGTCATGTTGCATAAAATAACTATAAAACTTAACCAGGGTTGTAGAATTGTGAATGATAGTTTATAGTGACATTTACATTAATACATAGAACATAGTGCAGAAGGAGGCCATTCGGCCCATCGAGTCTGCAACGACCCACTTAAGCCCTCACTTCCACCCTATCCCCGTAACCCAATAACCCCATCTAACCTTTTTGGTCACTAAGGGCAATTTATCATGGCCAATCCACCTAACCTGCAGGTCTTTGGACTGTGGGAGGAAACCGGAGCACCTGGAGGAAACCCACGCAGACACTGGGAGAACGTGCAGACTCCGCACAGACAGTGACCCAGCGGGGAATCGAACCTGGGACCCTGGCGCTGTGAAGCCACAGTGCTTGTGCTACCATGCTGTCCAAATTACGTGGATGTAGATGCTCAATGCAATTTAACTAACATTGCAGATGAAACCGATCTGGTAGAGACAATGGACTTGAAGTTGGCAGCTCAAATATTAAAATGTGCTGGCCAGAATAAATAAGTAGCTACAACAATCGCAACAAGGTTGAATGCAGACAATGCTGCATGTTGGAAGGCAGAATAAATGTACAGATAATCCACAAATGGTGTTGAAAGAGACCAAGAAATCACAGCAGACTTGCCACTCAACACATTCAATCAATGTGGCAATCAACAAATCAAAACAATAGAATGCAAGTCCGAGGAAGCTCTAATCAAATTTTGTAATGCTGTGGTCAATCCAGGTGTAGGCATTGCGACTTGAAACACATTGGACTGTTGGAAACAGTGCAGAGAAGAGCAATGGATCTGATTGCTCATGTTAAAAATGTGAGTGATGAAGAAAGACTTTACTGGAAACTCATGCTTTTAAGCAGGGAAAGGAGTTGTGTGCGAAACTGATCTCACAGAAACTCATAAGATAGTCAATGGTATAAAGAAGGTAAATTAGGAAAATTACAGAATTCTTTCACTCAGGATTGTGAGTCTTTGAAATTCTCTATCCAGGGGGATGTATCAGGTGACCCAAATCCAAGATATAAAAGGAAGCTTTAGGATTGATGTTAAAGTTCTTCTTCATGGAAAACATTATCAACTGTTTGAGTAGATTCACAAATAAGTTTGAGAAAATCTCTGGATTCATTTGAGAACAAATTGGTTGTTGCAAAATATTAAAAAGTGTGATTCTTAGGATATGGGCATCATTGGTAAAGTCAACATTTATTATTTGTCCCTGAATTGCCCTTGGGATGGTGGTGGTGAGTCACTTCCATAGAATCCCTGCAGTGCAGAAGAAGGCCACTCTACCTAGCTCTATCTCTTTAACCCCACGCATTGATCATAGCCAATCCACCTAACTTTCACATCTTTGGGCTGTGGGAGGAAACCGGCGCACCCAGAAACCCACTATTATGGACCAGGACTTAGAAACATCAAAATGTATTGTGAAGCTCACCTGACCAAGAACTTTTATGTTGAATTTGGCTAGGATGAGGACAAGAGTCTTCACTTCAGGTATGATTCATCAGACTTCCTAGGCACTTTTATCAAAACAAAGTTTCTGATAAGAATGTAGTTAACATATAAAACACTTATCAAGAATTTGTTCTCAATTACAAACATGAAAAAACACACACAACAGCTACAGTAATTTATGTATATAACTCTTAATGAATCCCCCTTAATAGCTGTCCCAATCCAATACAAAATCCAATAAACCAAATCCCCTTTCAAGGGCGTGGCCCAGCACACTATAAGCTCACTTGAATGAGACTTGTCCTTTCCTTGAAATTCTGATCCAGTTCCAACCAGCAGATTCAAAACTCCTTCCGCAAAGCAACTCTATCTTTAAAGTTACCAAGGTAATGTTACCACACCCAATGTACTTTTGGTTCATTGGAACAGCTTGAAAATGAAAACCGGGAAACACTGTTTTTCTCCTGCAGTCCAAAGCAACAAACTGAAACTTAATCCCAAAGACCTGAACCCCCTCTCTCCTGACAGCCCAGCTCCACCCACAAATTACATCACTGAAGCCGTGCGACAAGTCGTGTGGTGGGACCCTCACATGAAAGCACGCAGACAGTTAACCAAGGTCTTAATCAAACCCGGTCCCTGGCACTGTGAGGCAGCAGTGCTAACTTGTGTGCCACTGTTCCACACAGATAGTTAGCAAAGGTTGGAATTGAACCTGGGTACCTAGAGCTGTGAGGCAACAGCGCTAACCACTCTGCCACCGTAAGACCTGGTTATTAACTTTATACATAAGTGGTATTTGAAATATATGGGTTTGTTTAATTGGAATGTCGAGGCAGGTTTCAGGAAGTGTTAAAGTGCTGTAACTATTAACTGTAAAGCTATTTCTTTGTTGCTAATATGCTTAATTCTGAGTACAAATTAAAGTTTGTTTTAATATAAAAGCTGTCTACTGGTCAGTGTTATCACTCATGTGGCGCAGTGACATTTCCTCAAAGTTTTACCAAATGCAAATAGTTGGGTTCTAATCCAGGATCTTATCCAAAATTGGGGTTCTGGTCCGGACCATAATACAGGCAAGTGGCGAGTATTCCACTACACTCCTGATTTGTGCTTGCAGATGATAGGTCTTGTGGATCGGGGGGGGTGAGTCGTTTCTGGCACATTTTCAAGCCTCTGACATGCTTTTGTAGCCACAGTATTTATTTATTTTTATAAATATTTTTATTCTCCTTTTTCACATTTTCTCCCAAATTTACACCCACCAACAATAAGCAGTAACGAAAACAATGTCAATCCCCACATCAACAACAACAATTCCATCCTCCCACCAAATCCCCAAACAAACAACAAAAAGGAATCAGGAATCACCCATAGTCACCATTAACACATACAGTCCTCCTCCACCCAACCCCCCCCCCCCCCCCCCCCCAACTAATGTTCAATGCTATCCAATTCTTGAAAGTGCATAATGAATAACGCCCATGAATTGTAGAACCCCTCCATCCTTCCCCTCAGTTCAAACTTAACCTTCTCAAGAGTTAAGAATTCCAACAGGTCCCCCCGTCACACCAGGGCACAGGTGGAGAGGTTGCCCTCCATCCCAACATGATCCGCCTTCAGGTGATCAATGAGGCGAAGGCTACAACATCTGCCTCCGCACACGTTTCCAACCCCAGCTGGTCCGACACCCCGAATATGGCCCCCTGTGCGTCCGGGTCCAGTTTCACGTGCACCACTTTAGAGTTTACCCTAAAAACCTCCTTCCAGTAATCCTCCAGCTTTAGACAGGACCAAAACATATGAACGTTATTCGCGGCTCCCCCCCACACACACAACGTTCACACACATCTTCCATCCCCTCAAAGAGCCGGCTCATCCTCGCCCTTGTGAGGTGTGCTCTATAAACCACCTTCAGCTGTAAACCACCTTCAGCTGTATCAGCCCCAACCCTGCGCACGAGGTGGAGGCATTCACTCTCCAGAGCACTTCACACCAGAACCCCTCCTCCATATCCTCTCCCAACTGTAGCCACAGTTTTTATATGGCTGATTCAGTTTCCTGTCAGTGATAATCTCTGAATGTTGATGATGGAGGATTCAATTATGGTTATGCTGTTGAAAGTCAAGTGGAGATGGTTAGATTCTCTCTTGTTGAAGGTGGTCATCATTTGGTACTTACATGATGTGAATGTTACTTAAAACTTATCAGATCAAATCTGAATGTTATCCTGGATTTGCTGCATGCAGACATGGATTGCTTTTAAGCATCTGAAGAGTTGAGAATGGTATTGAACACTGTTCAAGCATTAGCAAACATCTTCAATTCTAACCTTGTGTTGGAGGTTTTTATGCTTATTAATTCATGAATTAATGAAATGAGAGCAACTGAATGGTCATCCTCATGCATAAGTAGCGTACAATTAGGCATTTGTAAATTGGAAGCATTTCTTAGTGTTTTTAAAATCTAAACTTTAAAAAGATCATTCACTTAAATGTATTGTGCATCAAATTATAATTGGAAAAATATAATTGTTATCGATACTGGTTAGGCTTTTTAACATTTTCACATTGGCAAATTGGGGCGGGATTCTCCGCCGGCACGATTCTCCGTTTTGCCGGCACCCGGGGGTTTTCCGACGGCGTGGGGCTGCCTCACAATGGAAAAACTCATTGACCGGCCGGTGTAACGGAGAATCCCGCCGGCGGGCCGAGGCTGAAATGTGGCGTGGCGGGGCGGAGAATCCAGCCCATGGCCTTTTATCACGGTTGATATTTCAAATAAAACTGACGCAAATTTTCAGTGACTCTGGAGTTAGTAATGAGAAAAATAGTGAAGATGTACCTCCTAGGGGCGGCACGTGGCATAGTGGTTAGCACTGCTGCCTATGGTACTGAGGACCCGGGTTTGAATCCCGGCCCTGTCACTGTCCGTGTGGAGTTTGCACATTCTGCCCGTGTCTGCGTGTGTTTCACCCTCACAACCCACAGATGTGCATGATAGGTGGATTGGCCACACTAAATTGCCCCTTCATTGGAAATAAAAATAATTGGGTATTCTAAATTTAAAGAAATATGTACCTCCTAAGGGCTCTTTAACGATTAAGTGTGCTACATCATGTCACACTGCCATATAAAGTAGAAAGCCCCAGGTTTGATTTCTGGTCTTTATTGAGTTATCTTGGTGCATTTATGGGAGAGTAGGTACCCAAGTGATAAGGCAAGGTGTCCTTGAGCTGAGAAGAGGAAAAATCAGTCAACGGTCCTGTGTTTTCTCAACCGTTGACCCTGTTGGATAATGGATATTTGTGGATTTTGCTTCAGGACAGGATCAGACTGGAATACAAAGTCTGTTAACTCAGCCATAAAGACTGCAATATGACCGGAATGCACAAACAATGTCCCAAGGTGCATCTTTGAGGTCTGACCAGACAAAAATAGATGCAAAACAAATAGAGATATCAGGAGTGAAAAATAGCTCAGACATATGGGTTTGAAGGAGGAGTGTGAATGTGGGATAAAATGATGAGACAGGCGATTCCAGAGCATGAGACAAAAGAGCTGAAGGAATAGTCACCAGTGGTTGGATGAAGGTAATGGTGAATGTGAGGTTTGAGGTTGTAGTGTTGGAGATGGTACAGAGCTATGGAAGACAAGGCCATGAGAGGAGTGTAAATATGAAGCTGAGAATTTTAAATTTGAAATCTTGGGGGATTGCGAGCCAATTTAGGTCAGCAAGGACAATAGTGATAGATGAGTTAGATTTGGTGTAGTCAAAAATACAGGCAGCAGTTTTGAATGAGCTGAGGTTTGTGATGAATAGAACACTGATCTGGACACGATTGGAACAAGTCAATTCTGGATGTGATGAAGACTTGGATGAGGGTTGCAGCAGCAGATGGAATGAGGCAAGGGTGGCGATGTTACAGAGAGGAGGAGTAGGAGATAAAATATATGGAGTTCAACTTCAGTTTATGGTCAGATTGGAAAAGGAGTGAACAGTTTACTAGCACCAGGGCCAGAAAAGGAAGTTTGAGGTCCCCCATTTCAGTGGAACGGGGTCAAGGGATCAGGATCTGGTTCTCGTGAATAAAATGAACTGAGTGCAGATGCATCAGAAACTGGAAAAAAAACCAGGGCGAGATGAAAAAACAGAAAAGAGAGGTGGGTTGAAGGAATGCGCTATCTCGCTGATTGGGTAGCACAGTAGCATTGTGGTTAGCATAATTGCTTCACAGCTCCAGGGTCCCAGGTTCGATTCCTCGGCTTGGGTCACTGTCTGTGCGGAGTCTGTACGTTCTCCCCGTGTGTGCGTGGGTTTCCTCCGGGTGCTCCTTTTTCCTCCCACAGTCCAAAGATGTGCAGGTTAGGTGGATTGGCCATGCTAAATTGTCCTTGGTGTCCAAAATTGCCCTTAGTGTTGGGTGGGGTTACTTGGTAATGGGGATAAGGTGGAGGTGTGAGCTTGGGTAGGGTGCTCTTTCCAAGAGCCGGTGCAGATTCGATGGGCCGAATGGCCTCCTGCACTGTAAATTCTATGATAATTGGAGCATCCTCCTTTCTCTGTTTGCTTCTGGTGTGAATAGAGTTGAATGTTTTGGTATATTTTCTTCTTGCCCATGCATTTAGCTTCTATATTATACGATCCTTGCTGATAAAGGAAGTAACCTGCTTCCAGGCCTGCAGTTATACTTTACCAAAGTTGTCCTGGAGGTGTTGTTAAGGCCAAATTCCCTCTGGGAGCATCTTACTGTGACACAGTATCTGAAAGCAACACAGTCAATATATTCTGATATCTAATATTAAGGAATTAATTGAATGTGGTTTGTGAATCTATTACTCCCTGATCTAACACTCAATACTATCCTCATCACTGTCTCATCCTCTTGTTGTTTTGTTTGCCCTTTCGCTGCATCATCTATTTTCATAATTTGAATGCATCTGTCAAAAGTTGCTGAGGGCAGCAAGCTGCATCTTTCAGTACCTGGTGTGGGCAAATGTGGACTACAGCTATTAGCAATTCAATTCCATTTCTTCTTGTTTCCCCATTCATCCTCAATTTCATTGCATTTCACATCCCCATGGCTTCCCTCCAGCACCTTCCTTTCATTCCTCTTTCCCTTTAAGAAATATTCACTCAATCCCTATATTAAACAAATTACATGGTTTCGTATTTGCCTTGCCTTTCAATCCACCCCCACACATCTTGATTCTGTCTCATATCTACTATTTTCCCTGAAAGTTGAGCAGCTAGAAGCCACTTCATCTTCACAATGTGAATTCTCCAATGACTACCGCTCACATCCTTTGCCCCTGCTCACCAGATGAGCTTGTATGGATAAGCTGGCAAATAGAAAGCACAGCTGCCTCTCGAGGCAATATCAGGAACAGTGCAGTCTCCAGAAACAATAAATATACTGTCATGAGTCTCTTTCAGTTTACTGTGTTGCTGTCAACACCTTCAAGTTCAGGTGTGGCATATGAAGTAAATGAGAGATGCTTCTCCCTCCACAGCACCTGAGACCAACAAGTAAGTGCTTACCTCATTGGGAATAAAAAGATTAATACTGTCTGAGCTGGAGACAACTTTGCTTCCAGGTGTGCAGGCAAGCCTGAGTGCCTTAGCTAACCTATACATAAAAATGTCTCCGCTTGTTGTCATGTAAAAGCTTTCGTCAGTGGTTGTAAGTTGGGTATTGTGTGGGTAATTTTTCTGTTCTTTGTGCAGTGGAATCAACCCTTCAATATAAATGGAACTGCTTTTGTATCATAACGATTCTTTGGCAGTATTGCAACATAAAGCTGCCATAATTGTGATATTTGTGGGTTTTAACATTAGATATTTTCTTTATAGTTCATTGCTGGAATATGCCTGTAGGCCAACCCTTGTTGCCTCTGAACCAAAGGAGTTCACTATTATATTAGTTGCCCAATATCTAGGTATATATATCGAGCCTAGGAATGAAACGTAGAGCTCTTGCCATGGTTTTCTAGCTTACCTGATGAGACTTCATGATTTTCTTAATATTGGAAGACAGAAATATAAAGGCTTTATGAAATAGTAAATGGAAAATGTGACTATTAATCAAAAATTAAATATTTACAATAAAGAATTGAGTATTCCTGTTGAGAAGATGAAAAGCATCAAAGATGTTTGCCTTACATCAACATTTACAATAAACGGTAGCTTGATGTTGAACTGAACTTCTGTGGTGGTTCATTAGTGGCTAACTCAAAAGATTAACAAGCTCAACTCAATCAAAACTGCCAATCAAATAACATTACATTTGAAATGAAAACAGAAAATGCCAGAAATACTCTGGTCAGGCAGCGTCTGTAGAGAAAGAAACAGATTTATCAACTGATGACTTTTCAACAGAATTGTTCGAGTTTTTTAAAATTTAGCGTGCCCAATTCTTTTTTTTCTAATTAAGGGGCAATTTAGCGAGGCTAATCCACCTATCCTGCACATCTTTGGGTTGTGGGGGATAAGATCCACGCAGACATGAAGAGAATGCAAACTCCATACAGACAGTGACCCGGAGCTGGGATCAAACCCAAGTCCTCGGCGCCGTGGTGCAGCAGTGCTAACCACTGTGCCGCCCCTGGAATTGTTAGAGATGTAATATTACCTTGCATTTATTGTATCTGTGTTTATTTTGTTTAGTAGTTTGTGTTGAATAGATATGTACTATGGATGCTTGGGAGCCAAATATAAAATTATAAATCTCAAGTTGCTGACACTGCGCCCTTTGTGTTCTGATCATAGATCATAGAATTATATCATGGAATTTACAGTGCAGAAGGAGGCCATTTGGCCCATCGAGTCTGCACTGGCTCTTGGAAAGAGCACCCTACCCAAGGTCAACAGCTCCACCCTATCCCCATAACCCAGTAACACCAAGGGCAATTTTGGGCACTAAGGGCAATTTATCATGGCCAATCCACCTAACCTGCACATCTTTGGACTGTGGGAGGAAACCGGAGCACCCGGAGGAAACCCACGCACACACTGGGAGGATGTGCAGACTCCGCACAGACTGACCCAAGCTGGAATCGAACCTGGGACCCTGGAGCTGTGAAGCAATTGTGCTACCCACAATGCTACCGTGCTGCCCTGATTGAGGACTATTAAGCAATAATGTTTAAAGAAAAAACTCATTTCAAATGCCAAGGCCCACAATGTTTAGATATCACAAACTAGCAAGAAAATAATTTAAAAAAATATAAATTTAGCGTACCCAATTCATTTTTTCCAATTAACAGGCAATTTAGCGTGGCCAATCCACCTACCCTGCACATCTTTGTGTTGTGCGGGCGAAACCCACGCAAACACGGGGAGAATGTGCAAACTCCACACGGACAGTGACCCAGAACTGGGATCGAACCTGGGACCTCAGCGCCGTGAGACTGCAGTGCTACCACTGCGCCACCGTGCTGCCCCTTACCAAGAAAATAATAACAATACAAATGTGATTATATTGCTTGGCTTCAAGGGATGAATTGTCAAGTTTCAGGCTGCTTGTGGCCTTGGGATCATTGCTCATTCCTGCTTTAAAATATACAAACACATTTCTGTCTAAATTGAATTACTTGGCTTCTTACCTGAGAAACTATCCTGTTTCACAGGATTTCAGCTGGATGAATCCAACTGATGATTCGTAACTGGATTTTGAACAGAATGAACCTGGCAAATGTGTAGAGAGTTCCAAATTTAGCCAAATAAATTTTATGACGAGTCTAACAATGCATCTGACTTGTGCTATTTTTCTTTGCAAATTGTAATTTTTTTCCCCATTTTGTGCATTGTGACACAGCAAAAAGGCAAATACTGATGTTACATGACAGTAACATTCCAATATCTGAAAGTGAAGAGATAAAAGTGGGGCACCCAAGTTACAAGCTGTTTGCATGGAAAAACCTTGTCAGTTAAGAGACACTGTAAATATATTGGTGAAGTCAAAAGAAATAAAGAAGCAGTTAATGGCAAATTGCTGACTACATAAAGAAAACATAAGATTCTTAACAATACATGAGACTTTTTTTCAGGTTTCCAGGATGCAATGATTGATTTATGCCTGATCCTTCATTGTGTCTCGCAACCCCAAGAAATGACTGCCTCATTCATTACTGCTATGAGTCGCAAATCTTCATCAAATATGAAATGATTTTCTTCTGATATTCTGTCCCTTAAATGAAAAAAATAAACACTTTGTTTTCTGTTCACAGATGAGCTGTACAGGTGGTTGTTATGCTTCTAACTAAGTAAACAGCTATGGGCAGTCTCAATGATCCAGAAGATACATATATTGCAGTGATTCGTCCTAAGAATGCTGCTAGTTTGAATTCTCGTGACTACCGAACAAAATCTTATGAAGTAAGCAAGTAAATACTTTTTAAGTATTCTCTTAGGATGTACAGAAGTCAAAGTAAATGTGTTATGTAATATGATTTATTGGTCACAATTAGATGATATTGCAGCTTCAATTCCAGTGACCGAGACAGAGTTTTCTTCTGGTTACAAGGGAAAATTTGTTTTGGCACATGGATGAGTGATAGTTGGACAACTGCACGAACCAGCTTCACTACCCATTGGTCCCCCTTCTTTTTAACGCAAAATATCACCCTCTTAATACACAGTGTTTTGAAGAAAAGTGCAAAGTATACCCTTACAAGTAGCTGCCAACATAAAAGGTAGCACATCTAGCTAATCTAATAGAGTTCTTTGAGAGAGTACTCAGATGGTAATTAAATTAATTTGATGCACAGAATTCAGAAACACTTACAATGATTTTGAGTAAACAATTAGTGAATAAAATTAGGGCGCATGGAACTGGAGGCAACCTTATAGCCAGAACTGGAAATTAATTCTGAGGTAAGAATAGCGACTTGGCTGAAAACAAAGGCTTAGATTGGCAAAAGAATGAAGGGGGCTCAGTACAGAGCAAGTAGGGAGAAACTGTTCCCATTGGTAGAAGGATCGAGGACCAGAGGACATCCAATTTAAGGCTTTGGCAAAGGATGCAGTGACAACATAGAATCCCTACAGTGCAGAGAAGGAGGCCATTCGGCCCATCAAATCTGCACCAACCCCCTGAAAGAGCACTCCACCCTATCCCAACAACTTCTTAACCTAACCGACACACCCCTGAACACTAAGGGGCAATTGATCTTGCCCAATCCACCCCTGCACATCTTTGGACTGTGGGAGGCACGCAGACGAAACCCATGTAGACATGGGGAGAACTTACAAACTCCACACACACACACAGTCACCCGAAGCCAGAATTGAAGCTGGGTCCCTGGCGCTGTGAAACCTATGAAGAAAGCCTTTTTTACAATTTAGGGGCTGGAATGTACTGAGAATGTGGTGGGGGCAGATACAATCAGAACTTGCAAAAGAGAATTGAATAGATAGTAGAGGGACAAAAATGAAGAGTTTTCGGTAAAAGGTGTGGTAATGCGACTAGATGAGTTGCTCTTGCAGAGAGCCGGGACGGACACGACCAGCCAAATGGCTTTCTTCTGCACTGCAACCATTCTATTCTAAGAATGAGAAAAACTCAGTTACTGTACAATTCCACATAGACTATATAAATATCCGGCTGCAGATTTTTGGAATCCACATAGCTGAACTTCGGTAATGGAAATTACTGATCGTTGAACTTTGCAATTTGATGCTATATGACAAATTATCATGAATAAAAGTTTACTCTCATACGATCTGAATGCATCCTTTTTCCACTATCTTTATTTTTGTTGGGCAATATTGGTGTCTAACCGATAAATTCACAAATAGCTTGAACTTAATTTTGTTCTACATTAGTTTTGCAGGAAAGTGGATCCTATTTTGATAATTCTCTGATTTTATTCTCAGCACAAGAGTGGATTATAGTTTATTTTCATGTTTTACAGTATTGTGAAAGTAGTGGCACTTTTTGAGATCACAATGATGTACCTGAGCATATTATTAATCTGTCAATTTGGTATAGATTGATTTTTAACATATAGATAGACAGTCCCCAATATCAGGTAGATCTTGTTCCAGTTCTATGGGACTAGCTGGATTGCCGTTGCAGAGAGCTGGCCTAAACATGATGGATCAAATGGCCTTCAGAGCTGGGATAGCCACGATATGTCAAATGTCCCCCTTCAGAGCTGTAACCATTCTATGATTGTATAGAATTCTCTGGATTCTTCAACGTAACGCCATCAGACATGGGAGCAGAATTAGGCCACTAGGCCCATTGAGTGCTCCGCAATTCAATCATGGAAGATATTTTTCTCATCCCCATTCTCCTGCCTTCTCCCCATAACCCCTGACCTCCTATTGATCAAACAATTATCTATCTCTGTCTTAAAAACACTCAATGATTTGGCCTTCACAGCCTTCTGCGGCAAAGAGTTCCACAGATTCACCACCCTCTGGCTGAAGAAATTCTTCCTCTATCTCTGTTTCAAAGGATCGTCCCTTTAGTCTGAGATTGTGTCCTCTGCTTCTAGTTTTTCCTACATGTGGAAATATCCTCTCCACGTCCACTCTATCCAAGCCTCGCGGTATCCTGTAAGTTTCAGTAAGATCCCCATTCATCCTTCTAAACTTCAGCGAGTACAGACCCAGAGTCCTCAACTGTTCTCATACGACCTTCTCTTGTGAACCTTCTCTGGACCCTTTCCAAGGCCAGCACATCCTTCCATAGATACAGGGCCCAAAACTGCTCACAATACTCCAAATGGGGTCTGACCAGAGCCTTCTATAGCCTCAGCAGTACATCCCTGCTCTTGTATTCTAGCCCTCTCGACATGAATACTAACATTGCATTTGCCTTCCTAACTGCCGACCGAACCTGCACGTTAACCTTAAGAGAATCGTGAACACAGACTCCCAAGTCCCTTTGCGCTTCTGATTTCCTCAGCATCTTCCCATTTAGTAAATTGTCTATGCCTCCATTTCTCCTTCCACACTTTTTTCCACATTGTATTCCACCTGACACTTTTTGCCCACTCTCCTAGCCTGTCCAAGTCCTTCTGCAGCCTGCCTGCTTCCTCAGTACTACCTGCCCCTCTTCAGATCTTTGTATCATCTGCAAACATTGCCTTCAGTTCCTTCCTCCAGATCATTGCTGTATATTGTGAAAAGCTGTGGTCCCATCACTGACCCCTGAGGTACACCACTAATCACCGGCTGCCATCCTGAAAAAGACCCCTTTTATCCTCACTCTCTGCCTTCTGCCAGTCAGCCAATCCTATATCCATGGTTGGATCTTTCCCTTAACACCATGGGCTCTTAACCTATTTAACAGTGTCCTATGCGGCACCTTGTCAAAGGCCTTCTGGAAATCTAAATAAATCACGTCCACTGGTTCTCCTTTGCATAACTTCCTTGTTACTTCTTTGAAGAACTCTTATCAGATTTGTCAGACATGACCTCCCCTTGACAAAGCCTTGTTGACTCAGTCCTATTTTATCCTGCACTTCCAAGTACTCCTTGATCTCATCTTTAATAATGGACTCTAAAATCTTACCGAAGTCAGGCTAACCGGCCTATAATTTCCAGTCTTCTGCCTCCTTCCCTTCTTAAACAGGGGTGTTACATTAGCCACTTTCCAGTCCTCTGGGAACCTTCCTGCCTCCAGTGATTCCTGAAAGATCACCACCAATGCCTTCACAATCACCTGAGCTATCTCTTTTAGAACCCTGGAGTGTAGTCCATCCGGTCCAGGTGATTTATCCACCTTCAGACCTATCAGTTTCATCAGAACCTTTTCCTTAGTAATGGTCACTGCACTCACCTCTGCCCCCTGATTCTCCTGGAGCTCTGGTATTCCACTGATGTCTTCCACCGTGAATAGTGTGCAAAGTAACTATTCAGTTCGTCTGCCATTTCTTTGTTTCCTATTATTATTTCTCCAGCCACACTTTCTCGTGGTCCAATGTCTATTTTTGCCTCTCTCTTACCTTTTTATATGTTGAAAACAATTCTTCCTATCTTCCTTTATATTTCTAACTAGCTTGCACTTCTACTTCATATTCTCCCTCCCCTTATTGCTTTTTTATTTGTCCTCTGCTCACTTTTAAAGGCTTCCCAATCCTCTGGCTTCCCACTAATCCTCGCTACTATGTATGTTTTTTCTTTAGCTTTATGCTGTCCTTGATTTCCCTCGTCAGTCATGGATGTCTTGCCCTCCCCTTAGCATGTTTCCTCCTCCTTGGGATGAATTTCTGTTGTGCATCCTGAGTCACCCCCTAAAACTCCTGCCAATGCAATCAGAGAGGCAAAGGCCACAACATCGGCCTTCCTCCTCTCCATGAGTTCCGGCTTCGCTGAAACCCCAAATATCGGCATCAAAGGGTCCGGGTCCATCTCCTCCTCCACTATCCTGGTTACGACCGCGAACATTCCTGCCCAGAATCTTCCCAATTTTTCGCAACCCCAAAACGTGCACTCATCAGCTACCCCTTGAAAGAACCCACTCATTCTCGCCTGAGTCATATGCACCCTGTGCACCACCACCTTAAACTGCATCAGGCTCATTCTTGCACAAAGGAGGTCCCATTTACCCTTCGCAGTGCCTCACTCCATACTCCCCAATTAATCTCCATTCCCAACTCGGCTTCCCATTTCTCCTTGATCTTCACCACCCGCTCACCTCCCTGTTCATCAGCCACTTGTATATATCCCCAATTTTTCCCTCCTCTTCCACATCCGGAAGCAGCAGTCGCTCCAGCAAGGTGTATCCCGGCAACTTAGGGAACCCCCTCCAGACCTTTCGTGCAAAGTCCTTAACCTGCAGATACCTGAACTCTCTACCCTCGGCAGATCTACCCTGTCCCTTAGCTCCTCCAGACTGGTGAACCCTTCCTCCAAATACAAATTCCTCACCTTGACCAGCCCCACTTCTCTCCACCTCCTATATACACTATCCATTCTCTCTCTCTCTCTCTCTCTTCCCCCCCCCCGCCGGCTCAAACCCATGATTCTCGCACAGCCCTTCCATCCTAAAATGTCTCCTCAGCTGATTCCATATCTTCACCGTGCACTGCACCACTGGGCTCCCTGAATAGCTACTTGAAGCCATTGGCAATGCTGCCGTCACCATAGCCCTCAAACTAGACCCCTTACAAGACTCCTCCTCCATCCTAACCCACTCTACCCCTTCCTGGCTCCCATGCTAGCTGATTTTGTTAATGCTTTTCTCTCCTCTGGTTCCGTCATCATCAGCTTTCTCCTCAAAATATCAACCCATGACCCTTCAGTTCTTGCCCCATCACTGCCCCATCTCCAACCTTTCCTTCCTTTTCAGAGTCCTTGAATGTTGCTTCCCACTTCATGATCCTCTTTTGGACTCAATATTCAAATCCCTCCAATCAGGTTTTCACCCTTCTCTCTCAGTACTGAATTGACACTTATCAAAGTCCTAAATTACATCCTGTGTGACTGTGACAAGCCAAGCTATCCCTCAGTGTCCTTTACAAACTGCCTGCATCATTTGCCATGGTTGATTACACCATCGTCCTCCAATGCCTCTCCTTCATCATCCAATTGGGTGTGACTTTACTTGCATGGTTTCATTCTGATCTGTCAAATTATAGCCAGAGAATTACCTGCATTGGCTTCTCTTCCCGCTCCAGCATAGTTTCTCTGGTGCCCTCCCAAGAATCTGTCTTCGGTCCTCTCCTATTTCTCATCCACATGCTGCCTGTCTGTGTGGAGTTTGCACATTCTCCCAGTGTTTGCGTGGATTTCTTCCGGGTGCTCCGGTTTCCTCCCACAGTCCAAAGATGCGTGGGTTAGATGGATTGATCACACCAAATTGCCTTGTCGTGTCCAAAACGTTCAGTGGGGTTGCTGGGTTACGGAGATGTGGTGGAGGAGTGGGCTTCGGTAGGGTGCTCTTTCAGGGGCTGGTGCAGACTCGATGGGCCGAATGGCCTCGTTCTGCATTCATTTCTATGATCTACGACCTGTGATTTATGCTGCCCTCGAAGAGATCATTTAACACACAGTTTTCACATGAATGCTGACAGCATCCAGCTATACCTCAGCATTACCTCTCTTGATCCCTCCAATGACCCTGAATTGTCAGACCACTTGTCTGACATCCAATGTTACCCGAACAGACATTTTCTCTAATTAAATATTGGAAATACTGAAGCCAGTATTTTCTATCCTTGCCACAAACTCTGTTGCCTCGCCACTGATTTGATCTCTCTTCCTCGCAACTGCCTGATGCTGAATAGACTGTTTTCAGCCTTGGTGTTATATTTAACTATGTGATGAGCTTTCAATTGCTATCTGAGCTGTCACTAAGATTATCTGGTTCTGGAACATGTCCTCCCTAAATTGTTCTAATGCACCCCAAACTGGTCTCCCATGTTCTATCTATGAACTTAAGGTAATCTAAAACTCAGCTTCCTTTGGCTAAACCCGTACCAAATCTTTTCATAATAAAAACAGAAAGTGCTGGAAAAACTCAGCAAGTTTGGCAGGATCTCTGGCTGCGACAGTATTTATTGCCCACTCCTTAGACCCAATGGGCTGTTTCAGAGGACGTTTAAGCGTCAACCACATTTCTGTGGGTCTGGAGTTACATGGAGACCAGACCAGGTAAGGATGGCAGATTTCCTTCCCTAAAAGACACTGGTGAACCTGGTGAGTTTTTATGACAATTGACTTTTAAATCCAGATTTTTATTGTAATCAAATTTCAAACCCTGGTCCCCAGAGCATTATGCTGGGTCTCTGGATTACTGTTCCAATGACAATACCACTACACCACTGTCTTGAATATCACTCTTCTTTGGAACTAAAGCCGGCTGCTGCGGCAGTTGCGCGTTAATTCCCACGATCAGGAACGTCGCAATGGATGACTCTACAAGCCTCTCGACACCCGCCTGCGACCCACCCGCGGGTCGAGACCCCCACTTTGAAAATGACTGGGTTAGAAGGTTGGAGAGATTAAATAACAAAGATGTCATGGAACAAAAGGCAAACGGAGTGGTAATCGTTGGAGTCAAGAAATAAAGCACTGGTCCAGGGTGAGTTTTAATATGACCAACTTTGTGAAAGCAAAAACATGAAAACAAGATATCGGCTGGCCCTTGGGAAAGAAAGAATCAAAATGGAAGATGTACTTCGTAGTCTGAAATTGTTGGAATACATGTTGAGTCCAGACACCTGTAAAGTGCCTCATTAGAAGATGAGGTGCTGTTCCTCAAGCTTGCGTTGGGTTTCACTGGAACATTGCAGTGAAGCAAAGTGAGTGTGAGAGTAAGGTGGTGAATTAAAATCGCAAGCAACCAGAAGGTTAGGGTCTTGCTTACGGACTGAGCGAAGGGCCTTCCACATAACAGCCACTCAGTCTCCGTTTGGTCTCTCCAGTGTGGAGGAAATCTCATCATCCATTTGCCCATCAGCCCTGTGCTTACTTACTACATTGGCTGAGGTTAAGCAATGCACCCATTTAAACATTTTCATCCTGGATTTCAAATTCCTCCTTGGCCTTGCACCTGCCTTTTTCTATGAGCTCCTCCAGCCTCACAACCTGCTGAGTTATCTGCGTTCCTCTAATTCCGGGCTTTTGAGCATCACTGATTTTGATTACTCTGTGTGTGTCTGTGGCTTTGGCTGCCTCGAGCCTAAACTTGATTTAATTACTCCGTGTGTGTCTGTGTCTTCGGCTGCCTGGAGCTTAAACTTGGGAATTCCCTTTCTGTTTCTCTATTTGAAATGTCTTAAAGGAAGCATGTTATAAAACCTACCTCTTTTGTGTAGCCCTTTGGTCATCTAATTTCTCCTTGTGTGTCATTATAAAAACATTTATTATGTTCTTGTGAAGTGCCTTGGGATGTTCTATTACATTAAAGTTGCTATTTAAATGCAACTTGTTGCTGTTATACTCCTTTTTGATTAGTTGGGAGGGAAAGTTGAAATTGTGAGCTAATTGCAACTGACATGACCACATACTGCCTAGAGATCAGAGTCAGACTGGAGATGAGCTGGAATACACAACAGCTTTTGTTCACCTGCCCCAGATCTTCAAGATTAGAGTAGGAATTGTCAACTGCAGGATAAAAGCAAATTACTGCGGATGCTGGAATCTGAAACGAAAGAGAAAATGCTGGAAAGTCTCAGCAGGTCTGGCAGCAGACCTTGGAGTCATTGGACTCGAAACGTTAGCTCTTTTCTCTCCCTACAGATGCTGCCAGACCAGCTGAGATTTTTCCAGCATTTTCTCTTTCGTCAACTGCAGGATAATGTAATAAGATCATGGCCAGTTCCCCAGAAATGCCAACACCAAATCTTATACCCTGAAGGAACTTGCTTTGTTATCACTTGCTGGATAGTTCAGAAACAAAAAGGTCTGGTCTTTTTATGTAACCATTCACAGCATTCAATATCGAATAATGTTCACTAGTTCCTATTGTTACCTCGCATCATTGTGCACCTCATCATTAGAAACGATGCTGCACAGGACAGAACTCAGGGGTTTTCCTTATTATTGGCTTAAGAGGTGCATGGTTGCCTTTGATCACTTGTAACTTTGTCCAGGTTTGACCAATACTCCTGAGATTTTCACTAAAACGTCCAGGTGTCCTGACAGGTTATGGGAATTGTTCAAATGTCTAAGTTTTCAGCTCCACTGAGGATATCCTTTCCCCTTGTGTTCCATTTACTTGCGCGCGGTTTGCCTTTCAGTGCCATGATTGGCCGTTCCATCCGAATGCTTTGATTGACCAATCAGGGATTCATGGAGGAGGCTAGCGGGCGAGAGGGGAGGCCAACCAGAGAGGGGGGGAGGCCAACCAGAGAGAGCTGGAGGACAGTGCGCTAAGGAGGTGTGAGTTCACAGTGTCAAATTGCTCAAACGTTAATGCTAATTGGCAAATGTACAAGACCAAAAGAATGGCTCCGTGGGAAGTGAAAATGTCACATTGAACTCAGGCCCTGTGCACTGCCAGGTGAGAGTTTCTATTGTGTGAGTTGAGTAAATAAAAAGAATATGTGCGTGCCTTAAATTAACGCCGTAATTATTTTAAAAGCATTTTTAAGAAGGCAGTAACTAAAATGATTTTTGATGAATACCAAGGATGAGTAGTTAATTGTGTCACTCAATTTTTCAGAAGGCAAACAAAACAGTTCTGGTATGTTAATGAGCATTGCCAGTAAAAGGATTGTTACATTGTCTGTTTTTATTTTTGGATCTCTGTCTCATCGATTTGTACATTTTTCAGAGAGTAGATTTTGCCTCAAAATCATGATTACTGTCTGAAACTATTCTTATTCATGTTGAGTGCCTACTATCTTTTCATTTAATATTGTTGAGAAACGGTGGGCTAAATATTCACTTTAGCCTAAATTTTGCCTTTCTGCAAAGTCGAGTCTGCTTCCAGCAGCTAGTGCAAATGTAGTGTTCAAGGTAGTCAGTGCATTTACTGTGTTTTCTCATTGCTTGAAAAGGAAAGGGTTTGCCTGATGTAGCCTATAATATTAATGAGGTTCAGAAGAAAATTGAATGTTGCAGTGATGCAAAGTTGAGATTCAAAGGTATTCGGGCACTTTTATGTTTGTCTTCAAGGAATTTTTTATGATTTTCAGTTGAACGACAGCAGACATTTTCTTTCAAACCCATTTGTGACAAACACATTGAAACACTTTTCGTTACATTATGATATATATGGGTGATTTTATTTCCTCGGCAAGTAGAATGATGGTGATTGGGAGTTGGGTAGGGAATTCACATCTAGAACGTACATTTCACTGATTTATTTTTCCCTCCACCTCTCACTTTAAATAAAATTACATCAATACCAATCCCACCTATAATTGCACCCTGAAATTATCATACGTAAAATCAGCAAGCAGAAACAATTATGCCAGTTTGGCACAAACGTTTCACTTTTTTGATTATTTGTGAGGGAGGGGTTGCTGGAACAGAATACAATTTTTAACCTGTTACATGCCAGGCCCCATGGTCATCGTTTAGTGCTTATTTTCAAATTGGCATCAGCGACAAACATTTGCTTGCATTTGAAATACTAGACATCCGTGGCATGCAATTGCTAATTATTTGGCTGCAATTGAAATAAAGTGCTGCTGACAACTGGAGCCAAGACAATCTTGAAATGCAAAGAAACAAGTATGTGTGGTGTTCAGTGATACATTCTCTGAATCCCACAGTTGGATGTGTGGAACTACAATTCCATTGAAAGTCGCCTCAGGTTTTTAACATCACAACAGGCAGCTAAACATAACAGAGGGGATATTGTAAGTCCAACACAAACTTGCTGACTAGACAGAATTAAAATCATTTTAACACTGACAATGTGTTGGACACTGACAGCAAGCATGTTGTTCGCTCCTGAAGATTGCAAAATACAAAGGCCCCTCCTCTCCTCCCCCTCCTTTGGTCAGCTGGATATTGAGCCAAAGGGAAAAAAAAGTTTACTTTCCCCCATTTACTTGTGTGCCGGGGTCTGCAGTCTCTGACAGGATGCTGCAACAGTAGAGATTGGGGCAATGTTTGGCAGCTGAGTTATTACATAACTTGTTTGGTGTTTATGCCAATTAAGATGTCATCACATCTGAGGACCATGGTGCAATCCCGGCCCCAGGTAACTGTCTGGAGTTTAAACAATCTCCCCGTGAAACTCACTAGTTGTGTTTCATCACCACAACCCAAAGATGTGCCGGTTGGGTGGATTGGCCATGCTAAAATCAAGCCTTAATTGGAAAAAGATGATTGGGTACTCTAAATTTATAAAAAAGAAAAACAAATGTCATCACATGACCTTGGATTACACCCCCCCCCCCCCCCCCAAAAAAAACTCCTCCTGCCCTTGGTCGCACAACTTGTCAATCATCATGGAGCCTGATACCTCAATGTTTTGACTTTTGAAAATCCGGTCACCTGATATTGGGACAAAACTTCAAATTATTTAATTGGCTGTGAAATGTATGGGACTTGGGCACTGAGAAGTTCCTGTTTTTCATTATGCTTTTCTATTGCTTTCTTTAACTGCTGTTTGTTAATATCTAGAATCAGGATTTTGAAAGAATCTCTCTGGTTTATTGTATTTGACCAATGTGTTAAGCTATCCAAGCTGAATAGAGTGATTTGAAAGTAGAACTATATCAGTAAATGCTTCTGAGAAACCTTCGTACTTGGCTAGGCCAGCATTTGTTGCCGATTCCAAATTGCCCTTCAAGTGGCGGTGATGCATGTTCATAAACCATTTCAACCTAGCAACAATGAACAGTGATATAAGTCAGGATGGTGTGTGGCTTGGAGAGGAATTCGCAGGGTGATCTTCCTATGCATCTGTGGTCCTTGTTCTTGTAGGTGGTAGAGGTTTGTGGATTTGGAAGGTGCTGTCAAAGGAGCCTGGTGAGGACCGGCAGTGTATCTTTTAGATGATGCACACTCCTGCCACTGTGCGTCTGGTGGCGAGAGTGAATGTTTAAGGTAGTGGATGGAATATGTCTGATATAATTGTGATACATTTCACACTAATCATTATTAATATTAAATATATATACCTATTTTATATGCATTAATCCTGGAGTGTCAATTGGGAACCAAAAAAACTAATTGTTGTGAGCGAGGTCGAAATCAGTCACATTGTTGCCCAGAGTTTCATCCATCTCTGCTACTTCATTTAGAGAGTAGGCATTTTGGGTGGCACGGTGGCGTAATGGTTAGCACTGCTGCCTATGGCGCTGAGGTCTCCGGTTCGATCCCGGCTCTGGGTTACTGTCTGTGTGGAGTTTGTACATTCTCCCCGTACCTGCGTAGGTTTCACCCCCACAGCCCAAAGATGTGCAGGTTAAGTGGATTGGCCACGTTAAATTGCCCCTTAATTGAAAAAGAAAGTAATTTGGTGCTCTAAATTTATTTTTAAAAATTATTTTTAAAAAGAGTGTAGGCATTTTGAAATACGTAACATCTCATTTTTCACGTTCTTTATGTCGGTGTATCATGTATAAAACTCTGTTTGTAACACACTTGGATATATGCTTGTTTTTTTTAAGATTCTGCTACTAGAGTTGCAAAACGAAGGTAAGGAAAAAAAGAGGAAGAAAGTTTTGTTACAAACTAAACTGAAGCGGGATGAAAATAAAGGACAAGACATTCTGAACTTTGTAGTTGAAGCTACCAAACTGTCATCTCCGAACAACCAGGGAGTCAAAGGTAAAACAAAAGTACAATTTATTATACTTCATCATGAGAAATTTTATTTGTAGTATAGTGTCACTAATTGTAAAGATTCGGTAGGAGCTTTTATGTATTGAATGAATGTAGAAGTTCGCAGCAGACCTTATTGGAAACTTGGTGTTATCTCTTGCCAATTACATGTCATGTCAAACAATTCATGTTTATGTTAGTGCTGGTAATTTTGAACTTTCCAGTTTTGGAGAAGTCTTAAACTTTGTTATGTGTACCAATTTGGGACAAATCTGTCAACAGGATTTAAACGTGCAGGGTATAATTTCATTGACTAAAGCATTTTGGATGCCATAAAGTCAAGAAAGTCAACATATCAAACCCGATTTTGTCTTTTTCCTTCTTTTTCTAATAATTTGTGGTAACTGCCATTTCCAATTGGCCAGAATAAACTTGCCAAAATAATATACAATGAGGAGGATAGGAACAGACTTCAGGAGGGCATAGACAAACTGGTGAAGTGGGTGGACACCTGGCATTTAATGCAGAGGAATGTAGAGTGATAGATTTTGCTAGGAAGAATGAGGGGAGGTAATATATAAGCTGAATGGTAGAAAGACCTGGGGTTGTACACCCATAAATCTTTGAAGGTGGAAGATCAAGTTGAAAACATTTTTTTTTTAGGAAAAAGTATGGATGTTCCTTGACCGTAAGGGTACAAAGGCAAGAATTCTAAATCTTTATGAAATGCTCTTAAGCCTCAGCTGGAGTATTATATTCATTTCTGTAAGAATGGCAAGGGCTCCAATATGTAGAAAAGATTTCGTGAAATGGTGAATAGGGATGTGGTACTTCAGTTATGTAGAGAGACAGAAGAAGCTGAGGTTCATAGGTGGCAATTCAGAGAAGGTTCACAAGGATGATTCCCGGTAGGGCGGGATTGTCTTGTGAGCAAGGTTAAACAGGCTGAGACTCTACTCATTGGAATTTGATCTCATTGAAACATATAGGATTCTTAAGGGGCTTGACCGGGTAAATGCAGAGAGGCTGTTTCCCCTGCTGGGAGAGTCATAATTGATTGATTGATATTTATTGTCACATGTACCGAAGTACAGTAAAAAGTATTTTTCTGCGGCCAAGGGAACCTACACAGTCCACACATAGTAGACAAAAGTCTAGGACCAGATGGCATAGTCTCAGAATAAAGGGGTACCTATTTAAGACTGTGATGAAGAGAAATTCCCTCTGAAGGTTGAGTCTTTGGAACTCCTAGCTAGAATCTCTTGCAGGGGCTGAGTCTTTGTGTGTATTCAAGGCAGAGATAGAAAGATTCTTGATCAGTAAGGAAATCGAGGGTTATGGGGAAAGGGCAGGAAAGTGGACATGAGGAATAACAGATCAGCCATGATCCCATTGAATGGCGGTGGAGGCTTGAGGGGCTGAATGGCTTACTATTCCTATTTCTTATGCTCTTATAGGCTGTTCTCCTTAGAACAGAGAAGGCTAAGAGGATATTTGTTTAAGGTCGTGAATGGTTTTAATTGAGTAAATAAAGAGAAACTGTTTCCAGTGGCAGAAGGGCTGGTAACCTGACAGCATAAATTTCAGATGATTGGCAAAAGAACTAGAGGCAGCATGGGAACTTGTTTTAAACACACAAACTGTTGAATGTATTGCTTGAAAGAGAGGGAGAAGCAGATTCTTCAGTAGTAACTTCCAAAAGGAAAAACATTTACAGGGCTATGGAAAAGAACAGTGGAGGGATTAAAAACAGAAAATGCTGGGAAAACTCATCAGGTCTGGCAGCATTTATGGACAGAGAAGCAGAGTTAACGTTTTGAATCCGTATAACACTTCAGAGCATTGGGGGGGGGGGGGGGGGGGGTTATTAATTGGATAATTCTTTCAAAGAGTAGACAAGATTTCTGTGCTACATTATTTTGTGCTTCTAAAATACTGCAGTTAATAACCCAATTTATTAATTGGAATTTGGTGAAAGTATCTGTGTTTTTCCTTTTTCTTAATTTTACAATACAGACCAGGAAGTGACTATTTGCTTTTATGTTTCTGCTCGTGGTCCTGAATAACTGGGCGGAACAGGTGCACAAAAACAGCCCGAAACGTCTGGCCTTCCAGTTTCCTGTCTCTCCTAGTATGGAACTACTATTGAAACAATAAAATTCTACTCTCTTGCTTGACTGCATTAACTTTTCACTGTTTTCTTCCTCAATTGAAGCAGTTAACATCTTTTGGTGTACTGGCCCACTAGTTGTCTCCAGTAACCTGGCCTGCTTCATGTCATGTCTCATTCCTTTTCTGATGATCAGAATTTCATTTGTTTGACCATACTATTCTAAAATTATACAGCACCGGAGGAGACCATTTTGTGCCAGCTTGCTGAAAGAGGTGCCAATTCGTCCTACTCCACTGCTTTTTCCTCACAGTCCTGCACATTTTTAATTGTATATCCAATTCCCTTTTGAAGGTTACCATTGAATCTACTAATCTACTTCCACCACCCCCATTCCAAGGAAGTATGTTCCAGACCATAACTTGTTGCTTAAAAGGTAATATGAAATGAAATGAAAATCACTTATTGTCACAAGTAGGCTTCAAATGAAGTTACTGTGAAAAGCCCCTAGTCGCCACATTCCGGCGCCTGTTCGGGGAGGCTGGTACGGGAATTGAACCGTGCTGCTGGCCTGCCTTGGTCTGCTTTAAAAGCCAGCGATTTAGCCGTGTGCTAAACCAGCCCCTGTACTGCCTCCCACCTCCTCATCTTTTTGTCAATCATCTTCAATCTATGTCCTTCAGTTACCAACTATCTATTTTCTCCTTATCTACCCTATAACTTCCCCCCCAAAAAATCATTGACTTGGATACAATTGTGATGTATTATTCTCATTGAATTATGTGTCTTCACATTTTGATCAAACCTAAATTATTATTGATGTTTCCCCAATTCAAAGATTGGTTGGAGTTCAGAAAGATTAAAAACTCGTAAGACTGGGATAGCTTCCCTGGTGATTGAACAATGGATTTTTCCAAACACTCTTTTATATGATGATGTTCACAGGCTGGCTGTAGTGCTATCAAGTGGCCAAATAGTGCAGTGACACCATGAGTCGTGTGCACAGACCGAGCACACAAAAAGCAACAATTGACATGAGTGACAAAATATGTGACGAGTGACAAAATGCGATAGCAGATGTCATATTAATAAGCTGTTTATAAATATGCATGCAACTTGCTGTTATATTATTGTCTTTTTTCTGTCAGGTAAACGAGTGGTGTTGATAAAAGAATTCCCTGTTCACGGGGAGAATGCTTGCAGAGCAGCTACACTTTATGTTGTACCAGCAGCAGTTAAAGGTAAGAAAATTAAAAGCAGCAATGCTTCAGTTCATCTTTAGTGTTTTATTCTCAACCCTAGGAAACAATGAAACCACATGTCGCAATTATATAGGTGAAACTATTAATATACAACTGAATTGCATGCCTGTGTTGGCAAAGGGCAACTTGACAGATAATTTGTATGATGAATTTAGTAATGTCTATAGTGCTATATTTTGATAATATGGGGTTTGAAAGCAAATGCGAGGTTGACATTGTTCAGTTTAGAGCATACCTGGGAGCCAGAAAGGTTATTATACAAATTACCCACTGCAGCCCGAAAATCACTTTGTTACTGAAAAACTGAGAATTGGAAACTGACTGGAATGCTTGCCCCATGGTGTAGTAAAATAATTTGATCATTATTTCATTTGATTTTATTTAAAAAAAACAACTATTTAGGAGACCTTGCTTTGGATTTTTCGCTTTCGCATGATATCGATGGGGATGGTTTGCAGTATTTCCTCTAATCTCTTCCATCCATTTGTGGAATGAATTTTATGTGCACCAGTATCAAGATAATGTGAAAACAACAAAACCTGTCAAATGTATATTTAAAAAGTTAGCATAGCTAAGAAAGAATAATGTCCTCAGCCTGTGACAGTGACATGCTAACCGAGAAATAACCAGGTGAAACCCACGCAGACACATAGAATTTACAGTGCAGATGGAGGCCATTCGGCCCATCGAGTCTGCACCGGCTCTTGGAAAGAGTACCCTACCCAAGGTCCACACCTCCACCCTATCCCCATAACCCAGTAACCCCACCCAACACTAAGGGCAATTTTGGACACTCTGGTCAATTTTAGCATGGCCAATCCACCTAACCCGCACATCTTTGGACTGTGGGAGGAAACTGGAGCACCCGGAGGAAACCCACGCACACACGGGGAGAATGTTTAGACTCCGCACAGACAGTGACCCAAGCCGGGAATTGAACCTGAGACCCTGGAGCTGTGAAGCAATTGTGCTATCCACAATGCTACCGTGCTGCCCCACGGGGGGAATGTGCAAACTCCACACAGACAATGACCCGGGGCCGGATTTGAACCCGGATCCTCAGTGCTGTTGGCAGCGGCGCTAACCACTGTGCCACCGTGCTGCCCGACTCGAGGGATTTCCTGCTGGGGATCTGAAGCTCCTCAGCAGGAAAGGCTCCTCGCAGATCGGGGTGGTATTTTACCTGGCTGCCCCAATTCTTCCCCCTCGCCCCCCAAAACCTTGGGGAAGCCCACAAGAACCCCATTCTACCTGGTTACATCCCCCGGGCCAGTGTGGCAATGCATGGGTGCCAGGCTGGCAGTGCCCATGTGCCAGAGAGAGAGAGAGAGCCAGGGTGCCACCGTCCCCTGTCCCCGACCATCCAGTGGTCTCTAATGGCTTGGGAGACTTCCCTAGGTGCTGTTAAGCCTGACCCATGTGTGTGTGGTCCAGTACTAAATGGTGCCCTGACGAGGTGTCTCAAGCGCAGCCGTTGAGTCCCAGACGCCAGGCGATTCTGTACGGCTCATTTAAATATGGGATCTGGGTCACGCCCAGTGAGGGCGAGATCCAGATCACAATGTCCCGCGAGATTCCATTGGACCTCCTGAGACGCTTCGAGCGTCGCAACTCTCGCGAGATTCACGGCCACATCTGAACACCAATTCGGGCGTGATGAGGCCACTGAACAGCGCCCTAAATTTCTATAAGGACTGTTGCCTAAAACAGTGTTTATTGTTGAGTTTAACCAAGTATGAATCTGTTGGGCAAATGTTCTTTAAAACTAATTTTATTTTAGAAAATATTTTATTGAGGTATTTATAATTTTTACATATTCACATTTTAAACAACAGAGAGATCCAACCCACTCGCAAAAAACCCCACAATAACATACCCAATAAGACTAATTTTTAACTCTGTAAATGCAATCTTTTATGTTTAGGCTTTCTTGTCTTTTGTTGATAAATATTTAAATTTAACATTTAAAATCTCCAAAACCGCTACTAGATTTTGTGGCTCTTCATTTCAGTGCATGTATATTCTCGTATAATACAAATTTGAGGTTGGCGCGCTGACGCAGTGGTTAGCACTGCTGCCTATGGCGCTGAGGACCTGGGTTCAATTTCGGCCCTGAGTCACTGTCTATGTGGAGTTTGCACATTCTCCCCGTGTCTGTGTGGGTTTCACCCCCACAACCCAAAGATGTGCAGGTTGGGTTGATTGGCCATGCTAAATTGCCCCTTAATTGAAAAAAAAATAATTGGGTGCTCTAAATTTATTTAAAAAAAAATAAAATACAAATTGAAAATCATAACTTGTCAAATTTCCCTTTTGGGATTTGGTTAGCCCGGCAATTGCCACCTGCCACATCATAACAACCAATAAGTACTATGTTCAGATAATTTGATTGCCATGTTTGCTATAGTATGTGACAATCTTGATCTATCTTTTGTTGGACTTTAAGTGGTTATACTTGCAGAGGTCTTTGTTGTCCAACATTCGCTGCCGTAGCTCGTAGAAGCTGAGCTAGTGCAGCTGACCTGTTGGACCACCTCCTCAATCGTAGCCTTTTGAGGAGCTGGCTGCCAAAGTATGGGGAGTGCTCAACATACTCCAGAGAGACTCTTTCAACTTATATGGACGGTGGAATATTTGGCTGACCAGGTGTTCAAATTCATGGAGCAGTTGTCACCACCACATGCCTGTATTGCAGTGAGACCTGGACTGTGTGTCAGTGACATACACGAGTGCTAAATTCCATAGCAATACCTCCGCCGCATCTTCCAGATTCAATGGGAGGCCCATCGAACAAACACTAGTGTCCTTCTTGAAGCCAGCTCATTTCAGGCTAAACCCTGGAAAATCAACAATAATGGACTAGATCCAAGGCTCCAATTTGCTGGCGCCTTTGTGCCCAGCGTCGATGAGCTGCTAAACTGGGTTCACCCTTTGCACTGAATCGTGGGTTCACTCTGGGCACCGAACCAATCACATGCTTGCATCTCGTGGCACCCAACGTGACCTGGATCACACCCAGCAGTCTTAAAACTCATTTAAATATACGTAGCCCATTCGAGGCTGGAGTCTCATGGACCTTGGATTCACTGGTGCAGCGGGAGGTCAATGCCAATCAATGGACACTTCAATGACCAATCCGGGGGGCTCGGAGGCCATTGGAGCCCCTGAATGGTTAGGGATAGGGCTAGCAGTGGCAATCTTGGTGCTGCAGGGGTGCCTGGGCAGTGTCAGGGTGCCAACGGGCACTGCCAAGGGGTGGGGCCTGAGGGGGCCAACGGCATGAAAGGGGGGGGGGGCGGGGTGATGGGATGCATAAAGGGGCGGCCTGAGGGGGGGCGAAGGGGGCAGTGCTGAAAGGTGGAATGGCCTTAATGGACGGGGGGCACTCAGCGACCACATAGCTGGTTATGCTCACTTGGGGGGGTGGGGGGTGGGGGTGGGGGGGGTTAATACCTCAATACCGGTGGGGGGGGGGATGGAGACGGGTCACTCTGATTCCTGGGTCATGTGGTACAGTGGTGTTGTGGACATGTAGTGATTTTGGGGGAGGTTGCCCCTCCGTGGTTGGGGGTGTTGCCCATTATTGCGGAGGTTCACAATGTCTTTGGGTGTGGGGGGCCCTCAACCTAACTTTGATATTTGGTAACTCTATAAAAACAGCACCCTGATCTCTGAGGAGCCGGTCCTTGCCGGTGTCTTTAGTCCCCCACCAGAAAAAATTGGGTTCTAGTTTTGTCAATATATTTTGTCGTTCATACCATGTTAATATGAACAGGGCCATTCCCTTTTAGATGGATTTAACATTTTTTTCCAGACCAGAATTGATTGTATTGATCATGATGTGCATAAATAGGCTGAGTAAAGTGCCAATTGTTATGCTATTTATTCAACTAATGGTTCTATAATTTATAGACAACAATAAGGTATCCTATTGCCTTGGAGCACCAGGTTTTTACTGCTTCCAGGATATTATGCGTGTGTGCAGTGAATCCAGCACTCATTTTTCTACACTCAGTGCAAAAATGCTCATTGCCTTGGATAAGTAAGTACACTACATTTTGTTAGCCTTTACTGTGGTGCAGCATTGCTTCACATGTACAGAAGGAGTTGTTTATAAAAACTGGAATCAAAAATAGTGGAAAAGAATATACATTTGCAATCCTTAACGAGCCAACCTTCATTGGTACTATCCTAAACCCCAAGTGAGTACAGTCCCATACAGGACATGATACCTCTCCTTTTTTTCTCTCTCTCTCTCTCTCTCTCTCTCTCTTTTTCCTCCAAAACACATACTAATAACAGGACCAATACCCTACCCCTAAACTGGAGAAGAGAAGCCCTATTAGACCAGAAGACATAGGAGCAGAATTAGACCATTCGGCCCATTGAGTCTGCTCCGCCATTCAATCATGGCTGGTATGTTTCTCATCGCCATTCTCCTGCCTTCTCCCCATAACCCCTGATTCCCGTATTTTTTTTTTAATATAAATATATTTTATTGAAAATTTTTTCCAAACAACAATTTTTCCCTCTTACAAAGCAAACGAAACAATAACAAAACAGAAATTTTTAACAATACACAGGTAACAAAACCCCATTGTCTATTGACCTAAACTAAACTAAACCCTCTCCTGGGTTGCTGCTGCTGGTCATCTGTCTTCCCTCTAACGTTCCCCTAGGTAGTCAAGAAATGGCTGCCACCGCCTGGTGAACCCTTGAGCCGATCCTCTCAGGGCAAACTTTATCTGCTCCAATTTAATGAACCCCGCCATATCATTTACCCAGGCCTCCAGTCTGGGGGGTTTCGCCTCCTTCCACATGAGTAGGATCCTGCGCCGGGCTACTAGGGACGCAAAGGCCACGACATCGGCCTCTTTCGCCTCCTGCACTCCCGGCTCTTCCGCAACTCCAAATAGAGCTAACCCCCAGCCTGGTTTGACCCGGGCCTTCACCACCTGCGAAATCACTCCCGTCACTCCCTTCCAATACCCTTCCAGTGCCGGGCACGCCCAAAACATATGTGCGTGGTTTGCCGGGCTCCCGCCACACCTCCCACATTTGTCCTCCACTCCAAAGAACCTGCTCAATCTTGCCCCCATTATGTGTGCTCTATGTAGCACCTTAAATTGAATCAGGCTAAGCCTGGCGCATGAGGAAGAGGAATTTACCCTGCTTAGGGCATCAGCCCACATATCCTCCTCTATCCCCTCCCCTAATTCTTCTTCCCACTTTCCTTTTAGTTCGCCCACCGACTTCTCCCCCTCTTCCCTCATCACTCTATAAATCTCTGACACCTTGCCCTCTCCGACCCACACCCCTGAAAGCACCCTGTCCTGTATCCCCTGTGTCGGGAGCAACGGAAATTCCCTCACCTGTTGTCTAGTAAACGCCCTCACCTGCATATATCGCAAGAAATTTCCCCGGGGCAACTTGTACTTTTCCTCCAATGCTCCCAAGCTCGCAAAAGTCCCATCTATAAATAAATCTCCCACCTTCCTAATTCCCAACTGGTACCAGCTCTGAAATCCTCCATCCATTCTTCCTGGGGCGAACCTATGGTTGTACCTGATAGGGGACCCCACCAGGGCTCCCCGCACCCCTCTCTGTCGCCTCCACTGTCCCCAGATATTCAGTGTTGCCGCCACCACCGGGTTCGTGGTAAACCTTTTAGGTGAGAACGGTAGCGGCGCCGTCACCAGCGCCTCTAAACTCGTCCCTTTACAGGACTTTCTCTCCAGTCTTTTCCACTCCGCTCCCTCACCCTCCATCATCCATCTACGTATCATTGCCACATTGGCGGCCCAATAGTAATCACCCAAGTTCGGTAGTGCCAGTCCTCCTCTGTCCCTACTACGCTGAAGGAACCCCCTCCTTACTCTCGGAACTTTCCCTGCCCACACGAAGCTCGTGATGCTCCTATCTATTTTATTAAAAACGGTCTTGGTGATTAGTATAAGGAGACATTGAAATACAAATAAGAACCTCGGGAGGACCATCATCTTAATTGCTTGCACCCTGCCCGCCAGCGATAGAGGCTGCATGTCCCACCTCTTGAAGTCCTCCTCCATTTGTTCTACCAGCCGTGTCAGAATAAGTCTGTGCAAGGTTCCCCAGCTCCTAGCGATCTGAATCCCCAGGTATCGGAAGTTTCTTTCCACTTTCCTTAGCGGTAAGCCTTCTATCTCTCTACTCTGGTCCCCTGGATGTATCACAAATAATTCACTCTTCCCCATGTTTAGCCTATACCCCGAGAATTCCCCGAACCCCCTCAAAATTCGCATAACCTCTATCATCCCCCCTGCTGGGTCCGACACGTATAACAATAGGTCATCTGCGTATAACGAGACTCGGTGTTCTTCTCCCCCTCTAATCACCCCTCTCCATTTCCTGGAGTCTCTCAACGCCATGGCCAGAGGTTCAATTGCCAACGCGAACAACAATGGAGACAGCGGGCATCCCTGTCTTGTTCCCCTATATAGTCGGAAATACTCCGATCTATGTCGACCTGTAACTACGCTTGCCGTTGGAGCCCCATAAAGAAGTCTAACCCAGCTAATAAACCCGTTCCCAAACCCAAACCTCCTTAACACTTCCCATAAATACTCCCACTCCACCCTATCAAATGCCTTCTCTGCGTCCATTGCCGCCACTATCTCTGCCTCCCCCTCCACTGGGGGCATCATTATCACCCCTAATAGTCGTCGCACGTTAACATTCAGTTGTCTCCCTTTTACGAACCCTGTCTGGTCTTCGTGCACCACCCCCGGGACACAGTCCTCTATCCTCGATGCCAGTACCTTTGCCAGCAATTTGGCGTCCACGTTCAATAGTGAAATAGGTCTATAGGACCCGCACTGCAACGGATCTTTGTCCCTCTTCAAAATTAGCGATATCGTCGCCTCCGACATCGTCGGGGGTAGAGTCCCCCCTTGCCTGGCCTCATTGAACGTCCTCGCCATCAACGGGGCCAACAAGTCCACATATTTTCTGTAATATTCCACCAGAAACCCGTCTGGCCCCGGGGCCTTCCCTGCTTGCATGCTTCCCAGTCCCTGAATGACCTCGTCCACCTCAATCGGTGCCCCCAGGCCTACCACCCCCCGCTCCTCCACTTTCGGGAACCTCAATTGGTCCAGGAACTGCCGCATCCCCTCCTCTCCCTCTGGGGGTTGAGACCTATACAGTTCCTCATAGAAGGTCTTGAACACCTCATTTATCTTTCCTGCCCTTCGCACCGTGTCTCCCCTTTCGTCTCTAATTCCTCCTATCTCCCTTGCTGCTGCCCTCTTTCGCAATTGATGCGCCAACAGGCGACTAGCCTTTTCCCCATATTCATACCTCCTCCCCTGTGCCTTCCTCCACAGTACCTCCGCCTTTCTGGTGGTCAGAAGGTCAAATTCCGTCGGGAGTCGTCTCCTCTCCCTGTACAATTCCTCCTCCGGGGTCTCTGCAAATTCCCTGTCCACCCTTAAAATCTCCCCCAGTAATCTTTCCCTTTCCTTGGCTTCTGTTTTCCTTTTGTGGGCCCCAATAGAGATCAGCTCTCCTCTGACCACCGCTTTTAATGCTTCCCAGACCACTCCCACAGGGACCTCGCCGTCGTCATTGTCCTCCAGGTATCTCTCAATACACCCCCGCACTCTTGCACACACTCCCTCATCCGCCATCAGTCCCACATCTAATCGCCAGAGTGTTCTCTGCTCCCTGTCCTCTCCTACTTCCAGGTCCACCCAATGTGGGGCATGATCCGAAACTGCTATGGCTGAGTACTCAGCTTCTTCCACCCTAGAGATCAACGACCTTCCCAACACACAAAAATCTATCCGGGAGTACACTTTATGGACATGGGAGAAGAAGGAAAACTCCCTAGCCCTAGGTCTAAGAAATCGCCATGGATCCACTCCCCCCATTTGGTCCATAAACCCCTTAAGTACCTTGGCTGCTGCCGGCCTTCTTCTGGTCCTTGAGCTGGATCTATCTAGCCCCGGGTCCAGCACCGTATTAAAGTCCCCTCCTAAAATCAAGTTTCCTGCCTCCACGTCCGGTATACGCCCCAGCATCCGTCTCATGAATCCCGCATTGTCCCAATTTGGGGCATACACATTAACCAACACGACCTCCATTCCCTCCAGCCTACCACTCACAATTACATATATACCTCCGCTATCTGCTACGATGTTCTTTGCTTCAAATGCTACCCGTTTCCCCACCAAAATGGCCACCCCTCTGTTCTTTGCGTCCAGTCCTGAGTGGAACACCTGTCCCACCCATCCTTTCCTTAGCCTAACTTGGTCCGCCACCTTTAGGTGCGTCTCTTGGAGCATAACCACGTCTGCCCTTAGTCCTTTCAAATGCGCGAGCACTCGGGCCCTTTTTATCGGTCCGTTCAGGCCTCTCACGTTCCACTTGATCAGCCTCACTAGGGGGCTACCTGCCCCCCTCCCCTGTCGACTAGCCATTACCTTCTCTAGGCCAGTCCCATATCCCGCCTCCGCGCTCCCGCTCGCTCCCCCAGCGTCGCACACCATCCCCGCCCACCCACTCTTTAGCCATTTCCTTTTGGATTTCCGCAGCAGCAACCCAGTTGTCCGTCCCCCCCCCCCCCCCCCCCCCCCGTATGGGGGAACTCCCATCCGCCTTGGGCCTGTCTTTCCGCCTTATTCTTTCTGGCGCGGGAACATCCCTTTACCTGACCCGCCTCTTATGGCGCAGCTCCCTTTCCCCTCCCCCTCTCCTTCCCTATTCTCCGACTATGTCCCGTCTTTCCCCCCTCACCGGCGCCCACATTTCCCCAATGTCTCCCCCCTTCCCTGTTTACTTCTCAATTAACTTCCACCGTAACATTAACAAAAACAATAACAATAACATTTCCTGCAGCATCAGTCCCTCAGTTCCGGTCCAATTTCTCTTCTTTGATGAAGGACCATGCTTCCTCCGCCGTCTCGAAATAATAGTGTCTCTCCTGATACGTGACCCATAGTCTTGCCGGCTGCAGCATCCCAAACTTCACCTTCCTTTTATGCAACACCTCTTTGACTCGGTTGAAGCTCGCCCTCCTTCTCGCCACCTCCGCACTCCAATCCTGGTATATCCGTACCACAGCATTCTCCCATCTGCTACTCCGCACCTTTTTAGCCCATCTCAGGACCTCTTCTCTGACCTTAAGGCGGTAAAATCGCACGATTATCGCCCTCGGTGGTTCTCCCGCTTTTGGTCTTCTCGCCGGAATCCGATTTGCCCACTCCACCTCCATGGGGCCCGCAGGGGCCTCAGCACCCATCAGTGAGCTCAGCATCTTACTTGTGTACTCTCCACAGTCCACTCCTTCCACACCCTCAGGGAGACCTAGTATCCGAAGGTTCTTCCTTGGCACTCCGTTTTCTAGGGCCTCGATCCTTTCAGTACACTTTTTATGAAGTGCCTCGTGCGTCTGAGTCTTAACCGCCAGGCCCAGGATCTCGTCCTCAATATCTGTCACCTTCTGCTCCACCACGAGGAGCTCAGTCTCCTGGGTCTTTAATGTCTCCTTGAGCCCCTCAATTGCCTGTAGCATCGGGGTCAGCACCTCCCTCTTCAGCAGCTCCACGCACCGTCTCACGATTTCATCCTGCTCAGGCCCCCATGTCGCCTGCGCTTTCTCCGCCGCCATCTTGTACTTCTCTCTTTCTGACCCTTTGGTCGACGATTCCTCGCGCTGCAGCAGCCGCCGCCGGTTTTTTCCTCCTTCGTTTGGGGGGGACTCCCTTCTCACACACCCCACACCGGGTTGCGTCGTCGAAAAATTCCCCGTTGGGGCTCTTAAAAGAGCCCGAAGGTCCGTCGGAGCTGGAGCCGCCGAAGCGTGCGGCTAGCTAGGCATCACCGTAACCGGAAGTCCCTTCAGTGGCCTTGATGAGATCTTTTCACAGTTGTTCCCTCTGCTGCTAGAATTCACCTTTGATACAGGCCCTCAGGTCAGCTTGCAGCTTTAAGCTTGCCCTTCCCCCGCCTGCATGCTGGAAGAGGCCCTGTTTATCCTGCAGTTGCAGCCAAATCTTTTACTGTTTCCGCCGTGTCTGGCAACCAAGAGGCATACCCTTCCTGGGGGACACTGTCGGGGGAATGTTGCAGCCTTCTTCCCACACCGGGAAATGGCAAACAAATGCCGTGGGGGCCCTGTATCGAGCCCAAAAGTCTGTTCCAAGCAGGGGCTACCGAATATGCGACCTAGCTCTGCATAGCCGCACCCGGAAGTCCCTGATTCCCGTATTAATCAAGAACCTATCCATCCTTAAACACACTCAGTGATTTGGCCTCCACAGCCTTCTGCAGCAGATTTCCACAGATGTACCACCCTCTGGCTGGAGAAATTCCTCCTCATCTCAGTTTAAAGGATCGCCCCTTCAGTCTGAGGCTGTGCCCTCGGGTTCCAGTTTTTCCTACTAGTAGAAACATCCTCTCTACGTCCACTCTATCTGGGCCTCTCCGTATCCTGTAAGTTTCAATAAGATCGCCCCTCATACTTCTAAACTCCAATGAGTACAGACCCAGAGTCCTTAATCTCTCCTCTTATGACAAGCTCTTCATTCCAGGGATCATTCTTGTGAATCTCCTCTGGGCCCTTGCCAAGGCCAGCGCATCCTTCCTTAGGTACGGGGCCCAAAACTGGTCACAATACTCCAAATGGGGTCTGACCAGAGTCTTTTAATAATAATAATCACTTATTGTCACAAGTAGGCTTCAATGAAGTTACTGTGAAAAGCCCCTAGTCGCCACATTACAGCGCCTGTTCGGGAAGGCCCGGTATGGGAATTGAACCGGCGCTGCTGGCATTGTTTTGCATTACAAGCCAGCTGTTTAGCCCACTGTGCTAAACCAGCCTCTCAGAAGTAGTAATAATAATAAGTACATCCCTGTTCCTGCATGCTCGACATGAAAGCTAACATTGTATTTGCCTTCCAAACTGCCGACTGAACCTGCACATTAATCTTCAGAGAATCTTGAACAATGAGTCCTGTGTCCTTTTGTGCTTCTGATTTCCTAAGCCTTTTCCCATTTGGAAAAAAATCTATGCCTCCATTCTTCCTACCAAAGTGCATAACCTCACAAAAAAAAAAACCTCCCTCTTTTGAGAGACCACCCCACAAGACACACTACCTTCCACCAAATAAAGGATGTTCAGACTGGCCTCACTCACGAGAGCTCTGACAGCAGTTAAAACAGTCAAAGTGGGAGACCCACATCAGGAGAAATGACCAACTCCGCCCTAAAGGGGAGTCCAACAAACTCCAGTCCTCAATAGGAAAATACACAGTCCGCCTGGGCCTGAAGAAGAAAAAGGTGCAGCCAAGAATAAAATTTAAGAACTATGACCATGAGTAACCTTCCTCGAACGTAGCGAGGACAAACTAACCTTACCACCTACACCCTCCCCCCTTCCACCCACACCCTCCTCCTCCCTCCAGGGATATATTAAAATAAGGAAACTGTACACAAATCCTGAAAACCATATTTGGCTGAACATGATTAAAACCTTATTAACTCCGGATAACCAATGGTGCAGGACACCACACTCAAAACACCCACACCCTGTCAAACAATAGGCTAACTGGGGTCAGACACACCCCATGTCAGAGTGTGGAAAATTAGGTAGAGTTGCCGAAAATCTTCATTTTGAGTGAAGACAGGACTAGATATTGGGCAATACCCTTACCGACATAGTTAAGACTCTTACATCCATTAACAGATACCAGAGGGTGTTTAGCATATGTGCAACTATACCAGGAATATATGCTCTTGGGATTGGGGAACGGGGGTAGGATAGATGAAAAAAACCTTGTTGGAAATGGTTACTTAAAATATTTTTGTATGTCTTCCTGATATCTTTACAGATGGTTGGCAGAGCAGCACACCATTTTCCATGCTATTCCGGGTCTTTTTAGACCATCTCCTATTGATCGAATTAAATCTTGTGTTGCAAACCCTGTTTACATCAAAGAAATGGATCAGTCTGAAAATTCATTGCACGTTGGCTACACTGCCTTGGAGATGAGAAGCAAAATGTTGGCACTGGAGAAAGCTGACCTCTGTATCTACAATCCTCTTTTTGGATCAGACCTACAGTACACAAATAGGGTAGGAACTCAAAACGTTAAGATAAATGTACTGTTTAAAACAAATTATAGTATTAACCACCATGTTTCAGTCATTCTGACAGAAGCATAATAATGTGTTTACTTTGGCTTCTGAAGTAGGTCACCATAACACCATGAACAATCTTTGTTTCTTTCTCATTCATCTGTGGTACAGTGAGGAATTTTCAATAGCTTCACTAATTATTAGTGCAACTAGAAAGCAGGCTGGATGAAAGGCCGAACAGCATTTCACATAAGAAATGTTATGTTGCGAGTTTTCTGAAAAGTTCTTGCCTATTATGCTGACAGAACGTGTTTTATATGTTGTTACGATCACTGTTGATTTTACTGTTGGACGGGAAGGTCGCTGAACTCTGGAGCTCTGGCTCAAAAGCCCGCAACTCTTTCAATTTTTTTTTAGAAAACATGGGTGAACAGCCACAGGACTGCCAATTAGCTTTTCGCAACTATTACGGGCCAGGGATTAGAGAACCCCAAAGTATCTCATGGAATTCACCTGACCCAGAACTTTAAATAGATTTTGGTTATGGGGAGCACAAGTGCCCACTTTACAGGTGTGGTGCAACAGAGAATTAAGGGTATTTTTAAACAGAAACAATGATATTCAATGAATTCAGTTCACATTTTTAAACACACAGTAAACATCTTAACTATCAACACTAATAATCCCTACAGATACAATATTCTGTAAGTAACCCTTAATCTTTCTTTGCAACATCCATAAGACAAATATCCTCTTCAACACAGACATCCGGTTTAAATTCTCTATTGAGAGCAGTTATCACTTTTAAACTAGCAAGTGATTTGAAGACATTCCTTTCATGCAGGAAGAAATCAGAATTACACCTGATTTTGCTGGATGCAGCTCCCAATCTGCAAAACTAAACTAAACACACCCTGCAGCTGACAGCCCAAAGTGTAAGTAAAACGGACAGTCAGTCCAGCTCCACCCACACTCTGACATCACTGTAGCTATTTGACAAACACCCATTTCTTAAAGGTACACCCACTGCAGCTATTTGATAAACACCCATTTCTTAAAGGTACTCTCACATGACACAACAGAAAAAACATTTATTAAACATGAAATGTTTGACTATAATACAATACATCTTCACTCTCACATATCTTCACAAATGTATTATCTGAGGAAGGATATTATTGCTATAGAGGGCGTGGGAGAAGGTTTACCAGACTGAATCCTGGGATGGCAGGACTGACTTATGAGGAGAGATTTAATCAGTTAGGATTGTATTCACTGGATTGATTGATTGATTTGATTTATTTTCACATGTACCGAGGTGCAGTGAAAAGTATTTTTCTGCATACAGTCCAGACAGATCTTACCATACATGAAAAAAATGTAAATACATAGGCACTGGCATCGGGTAACATACGGAGTGTAGTACCAGTCAGGAGAGATGATGTGTGAAGAGATCAATTCAGTCCATAAGAGGGTCTTTCAGGAGTCTGGTAACTGCGGGAAAGAAGCTGTTTTTGAACCTGCTGCTGCGTGTTCTCAAACTTTTGTATCTCCTGCCCAATGGAAAAGGTTGAAAGAGAGAATAGCCCGGGTGAGCGGGGACTTTGATTATGCTGCCTGCATTCCCAAGGAGCGGGAGGTGTAGAACGGGTTAATAGATGGGAGGCGGGTTTGCGTGATGGACTGGGCTGTGTTCACAACTCTCTGTAGTTTCTTACTGTCTTGGGTCGAGCAGTTGCCATATGAGGCTATGATGCAGCCAGATAGGATGCTTTCTTTAAAAAAAAATTTAGAGGTACCCAATTCTTTTTCCAATTAAGGTGCAATTTAGCGTGGCCGATTCATCTAACCCGCACACCTTTTTTGGCTGTGGGGCTGAGATGCAGACGAGGGGGAAATGTGCAAACTCCACACGGACAGTGACCCGGGACCGGGATTGAACCTGGGACCTCGGCGCCGTGCGGCAACAGTGCCGCCCAGATAGGATGCTTTCTATGCTGCATCTGTAAAAATTGGTATGAGTCAATATGGACATGCCAAATTTCCTTAGTTTCCTGTGGAAATATAGGTGCTGTTGAGCTTTCTTGGTCATAGCGTCGATGTGGATGGACCACGACAGATTGTTGGGGATGGGCACACCTAGGAATTTGGAGCTGTCAACCATCTCCACCTTGGCACCATTGGTGTAGACAGGGATGTGTACGATATTTTGCTTCCTGAAGTTAATGACCAGCTTTTTAGTTTTGCTGACGTTGAGTTAGAGATTGTTGTTGTGACACCATGCCACTAGGTTCTTTATGTTCAGAAAAATGAGTGGGGATCCTATAAAAACCTATAAAATTCTAACAGAACTAGACCGGGTGGATGCAAGAACGATTGTCCCATCGGTGGCAGTGTCCAGAACCAAGGGTCACATTATGTTTACAAGAAGCAGTTGGATATAGCACTTGGGGCAGATCAAAGGATATGGCGGGAAAGTGGGATCAGGCTATTGAGTTGGATGATCAGCCATGAATGGCAGAGCAGAGCCAAATGGCCTCCCCTGCTCCTATTTTCTGTGGTGCTATATCTGCAAATTTTAAAGATAACACCGGTTACAAAATATATCTTATTGTTATAATGTTTTCAGTAAATACACAGTCCGTGTAATCCAAGAGGCTAACTGTGGTCAGACACCCCACTCTGAAACCACGTAGCAGATATCCCCCAATTGAACTCCTCAGAACTCCGTAGATGACTATTACACATGCGTTTCCAAACACCATTTTGAAAAGACCCACCTCCAGAATCTTCTTCCAAACAACAATTTTGTTTTCTCTCTCAGTTGTTTTCAGCAAGGATGCACTTCCAGGATTTCCCACTCTCCTTTCAGTATTCCTTTGTCTTGAATTGCCACATGCATTCATGTTTCCACACAATCTGTCAGGCATCCATCCACCAATACAACACTATTTCTTCATACGCTATACTAAGGATACCAACCTTTAGGATTGCTTCAGATACTTGGGGCACAATTTACTGGAAGTTCATGCCAGCCGGATATTCCGTCCCACCAATGACGCACGGGTTTCCCATTGCCCATGGCGGGACTAGAAAATCCTGCTTGTGGGCCACCTCTGCTGCCGATAAACCTGTGGTCTCGCTAAATCCCACCTTAGTTTCTCTCTGGGCAACTTCACCAGGTCTGCACTTTCCAGCTCTGTATTTAACTTCAATGAACAGTGCCTTGTTCAAATTCCAGTTCCCTTTTGTTCCTTTGACTTTAATCTTCCTGGAAACACCTCTTTTTTCAATCCCAGATTTCTAGAACTAGCTGTTCTTTATTTTCTGAGACTTGTTTTCTTGCCCATTACGCCATTGTTCTGGTTCTGCTTCCGGCAGAGCTGTGAGAACTGCCTTGTTTCAGTTAAATCTAAACTCAAAAACCCTTCCTAACCTAAAGGTGATCCCTGGTTGCTAAGCCACTGTTCAGTCCTTCTTTAGATTTGTTTGCTTTTCGTATTGTAAACTCTCAAATCGCAATGCAGACACAGTTTAAATTTAAACCAAAACCCTCATGCTCGCAAACACCTTTCTTTAACATGAATCTAACTAAAGTTTGAACTCTTTCTTACACAGAAATACTAAATTAAACATCAGCCGATACCTTATTTTTAATATCCAACAATACAAACATAAAACTGCCTCTGCTTCCTGACAATGCAGTGCATAATTATTTTCTCCAAAAAGAATTAAAAGTAATTACAGGCAATCCTGCTGGTAAATTTTGATATCCTATGTGAATTTACCATCATGACACTGCGTACACCACTGGAAAACTAGAAAGGGCTGTCACAGTTACCTGTTTTCTTCCAAACCAGTAATCTGATTTTCTTTGCTCTTGAGGGCATACATTTTTCCTATCTTCTCTGGCTCACCAGCTTATTCTTGTAGCTCTTTGCACACCTTGTTGCTTTTGCAGTCTTGCTTTTCGCTTTTACTTGATGAAGGTGAACTTTTGCATCATTTAAAATCTGCTTTTAAGCAGATTGCAGGTTTTTCCAATTCTCAACTTTTCTATATTTACAGCATCTGTTTTTCTGCCTTCCCCAAATACTTTTTTTTCTTTTTTAAAGTAAATTTAGAGTACCCAATTATTTCTTTTTCTAAATTAAGGGGCAATTTAGCGTGGCCAATGCACCTAATCTACACATCTTTGGGTTGTGGGGACAGTGACCCAGGACCGGGATTCGAACCTGGGTCCTCAGCGCCGTAGGCTGCAGTGCTAACCACTGTGCCATGTGCCGCCCTATTCCCCAAACACTTTTTTAAAAACATGTTTGCTTTTCTCATTCTTAAGTTCTGAAGAAGGGCCTTGCTTAAAATTTTTACATGTCTCTTGTCTTCATTGCTGTTTACTGATCTGTATTTTTTTCTACCATTTTACGGTTGAATTGATTATCTGGTCATTTTTTACTCAAAGTCGGAGGCAGTCCAGTATTTTAGGATAAACTAAATAGGAATAATGAATGTCTGTGATTGCTGGTGTCTAACAGATAAAGATTTGCAACAAATCTTTCATCACTCGGCAATCATTTCATTGGCCAGTGTTTTAAATGCAAAGAAGCCGAATAATACATTTCCTTCAAGATACTCTTGTCAATTTTCCTTCTTATGGGGGAGCACGTGGCACAATGGTTAGCATTGCTGCCTACGGTGCTGAGGACCCGGGTTCGAATCCCGGTCCTGGGTCATTGTCCGTGTGGAGTTTGCACATTCTCCCCATGTCTGCATGGGCTTCACCCCCACAACCCAAAGATGAGCAGATTAGGTGGATTGGCCACGCTAAATTGTCCCTTAATTGGGCAAAAAATAATTGGGTACTCTAAATTCATTAAAAAAAAACAATTTTCCTTCTTACTCTTGTGAAATGTTAGGACCTGTAAAAAATACTCCATTTCTAAAGATACATTTGCCTATATTCTGAAATTGGGAACTGTTTACAGTCATCTGATTAGGTGGTGGCTAATATGGTAATTACCTTTCATTTTTCCATGATTTTACTTGTAGGTAGATAAAGTGGTTATAAACCCATACTTTGGTTTGGGAGCTCCTGATTATTCCAAGATACAGATTCCAAAACGTGAAAAATGGCAGCGTAGTATGAGCAGCATAATGGAGGACAAGTAAGTATAGAAATAGACTAAATTTCAATTGAATATCATATTGCTGAAAACATGTTGGGATCTCATAGATATGGTTTGATAATTAACGTTGATTTGTATTTTGATATTAAAAACCAACTTGGTATACATGTCAATGCCAACTGTTAACAGTACTGCACAATATTTAGGAATATTTTTATTGAAGGCATTTTTGATATATACAAAGATACAAAAGCTAAATCTCGGCTACTGGTAACAAAACTAACAATCCACCCCCCTGTCATCCAAAGCCCACCTCCTTTTTACCCTTCCCCTCATACCCCCTCAATAAAACAAAACTCACCCACCCCCCCCACGCTTCAAATCAGTTTAAATACGTCGATAAATGGCTTCACTTCAGGGTGAACCCCTCGCCCCTCTTCCACTCCCAAGTATGGTCAACTTAACTTTTTCCAGGTGCAATAATTCGGCCAGATTGCTCACCCTTACCCTCGCTTTTGGCGGCTCCGAGTCCGACCAACTCAACAAAATCTGTCTCTGTGCTATCGGGGGGGGGGGGGGGCGGCAAGACACTGGCCTGTCTCCCCACCTGCACTCCTGGATCTACTGACACTCTGAATATCGCCACCTCCGGAATCTGAGCCACCCATCTTAAAAGCCCCTTAGGACAAGCTGAAAACATATGCGCATGGTTCATCGGCACTAACCTCACCTAACCTTCATCCCTGAAAAGAACCAGCTCTTCCTCGAGACTGTCATGTGGGCTCTGTGCACCACCTTAAACTGGATGAGGCTTAATCTTGCACACGATGAGGAAGCATTCACACTCTGTTCCCAGCTCTTCCTCCCACTTACGCCTGATCTTCTTCACAGGTGCACCCTCCCTATCCACCAGCTCTGCATATATATCCGCCACTCTCATCTCTCCAATGTCAAATTCGGACAACAGCTTTCTTGAAGCACCAATGGTGGCAGGTCTGGAAAGGACAGCACCTCTTTTCTAACAGATTCCCTCAGCTGCAGGTACCTGAACCTATTTCTCTTAGGCAATTGATAAATCTCCTCGAGCTACCCCAGGCCTACAAACTTTCCTGCCACAAACAAGTCCCTGAAGTACTCTATCCCCACCTGCTGCCACCCCCCAGAATCTCGAGTCCATCCCTCCGGCGCAAATCTATGGTTGTCACATATCGGAACCCACAGCGACATGTTTTCCAGTCCGAAGTGTTGCGTGCTCTGGTTCCAAACCTTCAATGTTGATACCACTACCGGGCTCATGGAGCACCTGAACGGCAGGCATGCCAACAAGGTGCCCTCAATCTGGTCCGCCTACACCCCCTATCCACACCCAACGTGATGTTTGTTTGCTGGCCAGTAGTAATTCAACATGCTCGGCAAAGTCAGGCCCCCTCCCCCTTCATCGATCCCTTTCCAGAAACATCCTCCTCACCCACAGGGCCTTCCCTGCCCACATGAACCTCAATCATCCCGTTCACCTTTTCTAAAAAAGGACTTGGGAACAAAGATGAGGAGGTTCTGAAATACGAACAGCAACTTGGGCAGCACCATCATTTTCACCGTCTGTACACTCCCTGTCAAAGCTGAGGGCAACACATCCCATCTCTTGAAGTCCAACTTCATACCCTCCACCAATCACGCCAAATTCAACTTCTGCAGCTGGGCCCAACTCTGCGCCGCCTGTATCCCAAGACAGCGAAAACTCACCCCCACCACCCAGAAAACCACTTCCCCGGCCTACTCTCCTGCCGCCTGAAATTATATAGAACACCTCGCTTTTCCAAACGCCACAGGTCCACCCCTGCCATACATTCCTTGAACCCTATCAACTCTTTCGCAGTGGCCAAAACCTTCAGGGACGTGGGCACGACCGGTCTAACCTAGGATCCAGAACCATATTGAAATCTCCTACCATAATCAGCTGATGTATGTCCAGGTCCAGAATCTTCCCTAAACCCCGCCTCAAAAAATCTATGTCATCCCAGTTTGGGGCATAAACATTCACTAGTACCACAGACGTCCCCTCAACTTCCTGCTAACTATCATGTATCTGCCTCAGGATCAGCTACAATACTGTCGACCTCAAAGGTCATCCTCTTGTTGACCAGCACTGCCATCCCATCATCTTCATATCCAACCCCGTGTGGAAGACCTGCCCCACCCACCCCTTGCTCACCCTCGTCTGAACCCCCAGCTTCAGGCGTGTCTCCTGACGAACCATGACGTCCACCTTCAAACTCTTTAAATGTGCGAAAACACGCGACTGTTTAACAGCCGGTTCAGCCTCTGTACATTCCACGTAATTGCCCGCCCTTCCTTGCCAGTCAGCCATGTTCCTTCTTTACCCAACTTCTCCCTCCACCCAGCATAGAGCCCTCCACCTTCTGGAGTGCCAGGCCCTGCGCTTCCAGCTTCTGCTCCACACTCGATAGTTACCAAAAGTGGCTCCACCACCTCAGCCAGGTCCTCTGAGGCCTCCTTCCTCTGCTGCTGAAACTTGTTCAAAAGGTTCATTAGCTGCTCTGTAGATCACTGGGCGGGCAACGATGCCCAGCGCCTTCTGCCATCTTTTTCTTTGTTGCACCTCAACTATTCTCTCCCCACCAGAGGAGTATTTCAATCATTCAGTGCGTATGCACCATTCGCCAACAAAACACCCCTCAAATCGGGTGGGGAAAGACCACAAAATTCCACCTCGAGAGCGAGCCACCAAATGTGCAACCACTCAATCCATGGCTGTCGCCGGAAGTCAACACTACGCAATATCAAGATCGATATCTGCAACTAATTGGTAGCAGTACTTGTTCAACTATAGTTTTGTGGAAATATTGTGGGGGGGAATGAAGTTTTGTTCTAGCATCTCTATAATTGGGAAAACAAAACTAAATGTTATTTTTCAGTGTGAATATGAAAAGGCTGTTGTGAATGGAATACCTGGTAGTAGTATTAGTTAACTGACCTGTTATGTTAAACATACTTTTTGTGATTTGCTTTATCTGAAACTATTGGAATCCATTTTTTGGAAATCAATGAGTTGTAAGTTATACTTGCTGGCTTGAAATGTTGATGGTGGTGGAAGGATCAGGAAGATGCAAGCCGTTGATTGTAGGGGGGCACAGTTAACGTAACCTGGTTGTTACTGAGGAAAGGCAAGTTATGATGTAAATCAACTCAAACTAACCTTCTATTGGCTAATTTAAGAGTGGACGAGGCATGTAAAAAGATGAACTAAAGATTCATTATTTTAACTAGCCGAATATTGAGGGAATGCTATATTGTTGGAGGTGGTATCTTTTAGATGTAGAACTGAGGTCCCACTTACCTCCTCTACAAATGGATGTAAAAGATCCCGTGGCACTATTTGAAAAGGAGATTTCTTGTGCTATGGTTGGCATTTATCCCTCAACCAACTGTAAGAGTCCTTCCTGTGTATTTCCTTTATTCCCATTTATTTTATTGTTTTGGTCCGTGGATCAATAATTGGGATGTGCCTTTTAAGTAGAGAGAAGAAAGTAGGGAGAAGAAAGCAGAAGAAAGTTTAAAACAGCATGCTTGCCAGGCTGCATTGTCAGGCTTTGTGTTTGGGAGAAGGAGAAGCCAGACTCTTTGGCACTAAGTAGATGGACGGAACCAGTTTTGGAGGGAATCCATTTGGTTGGTTAACTGGGGACCAGTGGGTTGGCCAGGGATAGTGTTCTGCCTGACAACAGTCAGTGATTGGTTCCCAGAGCCTTCCAGAAGTGACCAGGCCTCAAAAGTGAAGGGAGCTGTTTTCTCTCTCTGCCTGCTGTCTGGTCGTGGAAGCTAAAGATCTTTTGCTAGCAGCTTATTCCTCTTCAGGGGCTGAAGTAAAATAACTGGTCTATTGTTTTGAAGTGGAAATGCCGGCGTTGGACTGGGGTGAGCACAGTAAGAAGTCTTACAACACCAGGTAAATGAGGTTTCACCTCGGGTTTCACCTGAGGAAGGAGCAGTGCTCCGAAAGCTAGTGATTCGAAACAAACCCTGTTGGACTTTAACTTGGTGTTGTAAGACTTCTTATTGTTTTGAAAGCAGTAAGTGTCGAGCATATCCTTTGCTGTGAACCTAAAATTATGCTGAGTCTGCAGGGTAGGTAGACCACCTTGCCTGAGAAGATCATATCAAGCCTGGAAGAAAGGAAGTACAAAACCAGAAGCCTGAACTTCAGAAAGACATTGACGGGAAGTCATCCCTGTGCATCAAAGATCCCTATCTTTTTATTTTACTGATATTTTCTTTCCCTTTCTACCACCCTTTCCCATCTATATGGCTTATCTGTGTGTTGTGTAAAGAGTAGGCTGAGTTAGAAAAGGTGGTGGGTTGAGAAATGGGTAGTAGATAGTCAGATACGTTTTCTGACTGTTTAACTAAAGATACTGTTCATAATAAAAGGTCACTCGAGTTTTAAAGTTACACACGTGGTGACTGTAGTTTATTGGACTCAACCAAAGACCTCAGATATTTAAATAGATCTAAATTTCACTGTGGTTGCGACTCCGGGTCAAGTGGGGCTGTAACACAACACTGCTAAAACAAATCATCTATTCATCTATTTAATTGCTTTTTTGGAACCTTGTTATGCATAGGTTGGCTGCTGCATTTTCTACATTACAACTGACAATTCAGAAGTGTTTCCTTGGTTGTAAAGCATTTTAGGACATCCTTGGACCATTTATATTTCATATATATGTATGCCAGTTCTTTTTTAAATGGGAAAGTTCAAAGGTTGTAAGGAAACATTTACTGATAATTTATTGGAAAAAAAACATTGATTTGAATTGTATACATGTCATTCTGAAAAGATTTTAAAGTGAATTTGATTTCTCTTTTAGGGATCGACAGTGGGTGGATGATTTTCCCCTGCATCGTAGTGCCTGTGAAGGTGATACAGATTTACTGAGCAAACTTCTAGACAGTGGCTTTTCAGTAAATCAGTTGGACAGTGATCACTGGGCTCCTATTCATTATGCTTGTTGGTACGTTGTTTGGCTTCAACTTAAACTTTGATAAGCTTTGTTTTACCACTTTTCTAGTTGTTAGCTTTGGATAAAGCCATGAATACAGTGTGTCACAAACTTCTATTTCCCTGACTTGTGCAGTGCGTGGTTTCCCTATAACAGCATGTTTAAATGAAGGAGCTTACCATAGATCTTGGTGTTCCACTACAGTGTGTTGGAATTTGTGATGTTGCACCTTGACTCTGTCATAAAGGTTACCAGTCTTAGTGTATTGCAAGCATTAACTTGTACATACACTTAGCCATCTGTTTTTTGTCTTGATGAAACCATATCATCTGCTTCAATATTCAGCTAGAGACCCCAAAGTATTTAGCTTAATTTCTGTATAACCAAATACATGTCTCTGTATTAAAATTTTACCGTTTTGAGGTCCCTAACTTTAAAGAATAGCCCCGGATCATATGAACAATGAACAGATAAAAATGCAGCACAGGAACAGGCCCTTTAGCCCTCCAGGCCTGCGCTGACCATGCTGCCCGTCTAACTAAAACCTTCTACACTTCCCGGGTCTGTATCCCTCTCTTCCCATCCTCTTCATGTATTTGTCAAGATGCCCCTTAAACATCACAGTGTACCTACTTCCACGACCTCCAGCAGCGAGTTCCAGGGACCCACTTACCCTCTGTGTAAAAAGAAAACTCTCTCGCAAATCTCCTCTAAACTTTGCCCATCGCACCGTAAACCTATGTCCCCTAGTAATTGACTCTTCCACACTGGGAAAAGGCTCCACTCTGTCCATGCCCCTCATAATTTTATAGACTTCTATTAGGTCGCCCCTCAACCTCTGTCATTTCAGTGAGAACAAACCGAGTTTATCCAACCTCTCCTCGTAACTAATGCCCTCCATACCAGGCAACATCATGGTAAACTTCTTCTGTACCCTCCCCAAAGCCTCCATATCTATATCTTTCTGATAGTGTGATGACCAGAATTGAACACTATATTCCAAGTGTGGCTTAACTAAGGTTCTATGCAGCTGCAGCATGACTTGCCAATTTTTATACTCAATGCCCTGGCCAATGAAGGCGAGCATAAATGTATGCCTTCTTTTTTAAAAAAAATATATTTTATTCAGATTTTTTGGCCAAACATAACAGTACAAAGTTTTTCCTTTTTAACAACAATAAAGCAATATAAATAACAGTGGCCTGTTTTTAACAAATAAATAAATAATATATAACCAAAAAACTAAATGGCAACTGCCCCCCCCCCCGGGTTGCTGCTGTTACCTTCCCATTCCCTCTATCGTTCTGTGAGGTAGTCAATGAACGGTTGCCACCGCCTGGTGAACCCTTGAGCTGAACCCCTTAATGCGAACTTTATCCGTTCTAGTTTTATAAACCCTACCATGTCATTTATCCAGGTCTCCACGCCCGGGGATTTGGCTTCCTTCCACATAAGCAATATCCTTCGCCGGGCTACTAGGGACGCAAAGGCCAAAACATCAGCCTCTTTCGCCTCCTGCACTCCCGGCTCTTCTGCAACCGTGAATATAGCCAACCCCCAGCTTGGCTCGACCCGGACCCCCACCACCTTCGAAAGCACCTTCGCCACCCCCACCCAGAACCCCTGTAGTGCCGGACATGACCAGAACATGAGGGTGTGGTTCGCTGGGCTTCTCGAGCATCTCCCAGACCTATCCTCTACTGAGCCATGCTCCAGTCATATGCGCCCTGTGTAGAACCTTCAATTGTATCAGGCTTAGCCTGGCACACGAGGACGACGAGTTTACCCTACGTAGGGCATCAGCCCACAGCCCCTCCTCAATCTCTTCCCCCAGCTCTTCTTCCCATTTCCCTTTCAGCTCATCTACCATGATCTCCCCCTCGTCCCTCATTTCCCTGTATATGTCCGACACCCTACCATCCCCCACCCATGTCTCTGAGATCACTCTCTCCTGCGTCGGGTGCTGCGGGAATTCCCTCACCTGTTGCCTCGCAAAAGCCCTTAGCTGCATATACCGAAATGCATTCCCTTGGGGCAACCCATATTTTTCCGTCAGCGCTCCCAGACTCACAAACATCCCATCTACGAACAGATCCCTCAGTTGCACTACCCCAGCTCTTTGCCATGCTCCAAATCCCCCATCCATTCTCCCCGGGACAAACCTATGGTTATTTCTTATCGGGGACCGCACCAAAGCTCCCGTCCTTCCCCTATGCCGTCTCCACTGCCCCCAAATTTTTAATGTTGCCACCACCACTGGGCTTGTGGTGCATTTCTTCGGGGAGAACGGCAACGGCGCCGTCACCATTGCTTGTAGGCTGGTCCCTTTACAGGACGCCATCTCCAATCTCTTCCACGCCGCTCCCTCCCCTCCTCCCATCCACTTACACACCATTGAGATATTGGCGGCCCAGTAATACTCACTTAGGCTCGGTAGTGCCAGCCCCCCTCTATCCCTACTACGCTGCAAGAACCCCCTCCTCACTTTCGGGGTCTTCCCGGCCCACACAAAACTCATAACACCTTTCTCAATTCTCTTGAAAAAAGCCTTTGTGACCATCACCGGGAGGCACTGAAACACAAAGAGGAATCTCGGGAGGACTACCATTTTAACCGCCTGCACCCTACCTGCCAGTGACAGGGACACCATGTCCCATCTCTTGAAATCCTCCTCCATCTGTCCCACCAATCTTGTTAAATTAAGCCGGTGTAAGGTTCCCCAATTCCTGGCTATCTGAATCCCTAAGTACCGGAAATCTCTTGTTACCTTCCTCAGCGGTAAATCATCTATTCCCCTGCTCTGCTCCCCCGGATGCACCACAAACAACTCACTTTTCCCCATGTTCAGTTTGTACCCTGAAAAATCCCCAAACTCCCTACGTATCTGCATTATCTCTGGCATCCCCTCCACTGGGTCTGCAACATACAGCAATAAATCATCTGCATACAAAGATACCCGGTGTTCTTCTCCTCCCCTAAGCACTCCCCTCCACTTCCTGGAACCCCTCAGTGCTATGGCCAGGGGCTCAATCGCCAATGCAAACAGTAACGGAGACAGGGGACACCCCTGCCTCGTCCCTCTATGAAGACGGAAGTAATCAGACCTCTGTCTATTCATGACCACACTCGCCACCGGGGCCCTATACAGCAGCTGTACCCATCCGATATACCTTTCTCCAAAACCAAATCTCCTCAGCACCTCCCACAGATAATCCCACTCCACTCTGTCGAATGCTTTCTCGGCATCCATCGCCACCACTATCTCCGCCTCCCCCTCTGGCGGGGGCATCATTATTACCCCGAGCAACCTCCGTATGTTCGTATTCAGCTGTCTCCCCTTCACGAACCCGGTTTGGTCCTCATGGACCACCCCCGGGACACAGTCTTCTATCCTCGTCACCATCACCTTGGCCAGAATCTTAGCATCTACATTTAAAAGGGAAATGGGCCTGTAGGACCTGCATTGCAGCGGGTCTTTTTCCTTCTTTAAAAGGAGCGATATCGTTGCCTTCGACATAGTCGGGGGCAGCTGCCCCCTTTCCCTAGCCTCATTAAAGGTTCTCGTCAAAAGCGGGGCCAACAAGTCCATATACTTCCTATAAAATTCCACCGGGAATCCGTCTGGTCTCGGGGCCTTCCCCGCCTGCATGCTCCCAATCCCTTTCACTACCTCCTCCATCTCAATCTGTGCTCCCAATCCCGCCCTCTCCTGCTCCTCCACCTTGGGGAATTCCAGCTGATCCAAGAAGCACATCATTCTCTCCTTCCCTTCCGGGGACTGAGCCTTCTATAACCTTTCATAGAATGCCTTGAACACCCCGTTCACTCTCTCCGCTCCCCGTTCCATCTCTCCCTCCTCATCTCTCACCCCCCCTATCTCCCTCGCTGCTCCCCTCTTCCTCAGTTGGTGGGCCAGTAACCGACTCGCCTTCTCTCCATATATACTGTACACCCTGTGCCCTCCTCCATTGTGCCTCTGCATTACCCGTGGTCAACAGGTCAAATTCTACGTGTAGCCTTTGTCTTTCCCTGTACAGTCCCTCCTCCGGTGCCTCCGCACATTGCCTGTCCACCCTCAAAAGTTCTTTCAGCAACCGCTCCCTTTCCTTACCCTCCTGCTTTCCTTTATATGCCCTGATGGATATCAGTTCCCCTCTAACCACTGCCTTCAATGCCTCCCAGACCACTCCCACCTGAACCTCCCCATTGTCATTCAGCTCCAAGTACCTTTCAATACACCCCCTCACCCTTAAACATACCCCCTCATCCGCCAATAATCCCATATCCATTCTCCAGAGTGGGTGCTGTTCTTTTTCCTCTCCTACCTCCAGGTCTACCCAATGTGGAGCGTGGTCCGAGATAGCTATGGCCGTGTATTCCGTCCCTGTCACCTTCGGAATCAGTGCCCTTCCCAAAACAAAAAAGTCTATCCGTGAGTATACTTTGTGGACATAGGAGAAAAACGAGAACTCCTTACTCCTAGGCCTACTAAATCTCCAGGGGTCTACTCCTCCCACCTGCTCCATGAGGTCTTTGAGCACCCTAGCCGCTGCCGGCCTCCTCCCGGTCCTGGACCTCGATCTGTCCAGCCCTGGGTCCAGCACCGTATTAACGTCTCCCCCCCCCATTACCAACTTTCCCGCCTCCAGGTCCGGGATACGTCCCAACATAAAATTTGCCTCATAAAATTTACATCATCCCAGTTCGGGGCATATACGTTCACCAGAACCACCGCCTCCCCTTGCAATCTGCCACTCACCATCACGTATCTACCCCCACTATCCGCCACTATGGTCTTTGCCTCAAGCAGTACTCATTTCCCCACTAAAATAGCCACCCCCCTGTTCTTCGCATCTAAACCCGAATGAAACACCTGCCCCACCCATCCTTTACGTAGTCTGACCTGGTCTGTCAGTTTCAGATGCGTCTCCTGCAACATAACCACATCTGCCTTTAATTTCTTTCGGTGTGCGAGTACCCGTGCCCTTTTAATCGGCCCGTTCAGCCCTCTCACGTTCCACGTGATCAGCCGGGTTGGGGGGCTCTTTACCCCCCCCCCCCCCCCCCCCCCCTCTCCCCTTGTCGACTAGCCATCCCCTTTTTTAACCCAGCTCCTCACCCGGTTCCCACATACCCGTATATCCCCCTGACGGCGCATTCCCGCCTCGACCACCCCACCCCATACCAGCTCCCCCTTCTCCTTAGCAGCAGCAACCCAGTTAACCCCCCCCCTCCGCTAGATCCCTTTCTAGCGTAGTTGCACCCCCCATGTTGCTCCCAGAAGTCAGCAAACTCTGGCTGACCTCGGCTTCCCCCCTTGTCCTTGGCCCCCACTGTGCGAGGCCCCCTCCTTCCTGCGTCCCTGTTCCCGCCATAATTACCATAGCGCGAGAACAAAGCCCGCGTTTCTCATTTGTCCCCGCCCCTAATAACCGGCGCCCACAGTTCCTCATCCTCTCTCCCCCCCCCCCCCCCCCCAACAACATGGGGAAGAGAGAAATGTTACAGAGTCGCAAGATTAACAACTTAAAAAATCATCCCCTCCCCCTTTTTCCCCCCCTCACCCCACATAATCACCCCACCACTTTGTCCCAAACGTTTTTTTTTCTCGCCCGCCTATTCCAGCTTCTCGTCCACAATAAATGTCCACGCCTCTTCTGCCGTCTCAAAGTAGTGGTGCTTCCCTTGGTGTGTGACCCACAGTCTTGCCGGCTGCAACATTCCGAATTTGACCTTTTTGTGAAGCACCGCCTTAGCCCAATTAAAACTTGCCCTCCTTCTCGCCACCTCCGCACTCCAATCCTGGTATGCGCGGATCCCCGCGTTCTCCCACCTACAGCTCCGAGTTTTCTTCGCCCATCTGAGGACCATCTCTCTGTCATTGTAGCGGAGGAACCTCACCACTATAGCTCGAGGTATTTCTCCAGCCCTCGGTCTTCGCGCCATAACTTGATAAGCTCCCTCCACCTCCAAAGGGCCCGCCGGGGCCTCCGATCCTATTAGCGAATGAAGCATCGTGCTCACATATGCCCCGACGTCCGCCCCCTCTGCGCCTTCGGGAAGACCCAGAACCCTTAAATTCTTCCTCCTCGAGTTATTCTCCAGCACCTCCAGCCTTTCCACACACCTTTTGTGCTGTGCCTTGTGCATCTCTGTCTTCACCACCAGGCCCTGTATTTCGTCTTAATTTTCAGCGGCCTTTGCCTTCACGACCCGAAGCTCCTGCTCCTGGGTCTTTTGCTCCTCCTTTCGCCCTTCAATCGCCTGTAATATTGGGGCCAGCAGCTCCTTCTTCATCTCCTTTTTCAGTTCTTCCACACAGCGCCGCAGGAACTCTTGTTGGTCCGGGCCCCATAACAAACGGCCACCTTCCGACGCCATCTTGCTTTGAGCTTGCCTTCCTTGCCACTGCTCTAGAGGCTCCCCCGCAATCCGGTCACTTTCCTCACCCTTTTCCATACGTGTCCGGGGGGGATTCCCTTCTGGTTTACCGCACAGTGTTTTTAGCCGTTAAAATTGCCGCTAGGGCTCCTATCAAGAGCCCAAAAGTCCATTCCACCGGGAGCTGCCGAAACGTGCGACTTAGCTGGTCATCGCCGCACCCGGAAGTCAACTGTATGCCTTCTTGACTACCTTCTCCACCTGCATTGCCACTTTCAGTGACTTTTTGATCTATACACCCAGATCCCTCTGCCTGTCCATACTCTTAAGGATTCTGCCATTTAATGTATTTCCCACCTGTATTAGATGCATTTCCTCACATTTGTCTGGATTAAACTCCATCTGCCATCTCTCCACCCCAAGTCACCAACCGATCTATATCTTGCTGTATCCTCTGACAGTCCTGATCACTATCTGCAATTCCACCAACCTGTGTCGTCCGCAAACTTACTAATCAGACCAGTTACATTTTCCTCAAAATCATTTTTATATATATATATATATATATATATATATATTACAAACAACACTGATCCCTACGGAACACTACTAGTCACATCCTCCATTCAGAAATGCACCCTGCCACTGCCACCCTCTGTCTTCTATGACCGAGCCAGATCTGTATCCATCTTGCCAACTCCCCTCTGATCCAATGTGACTTCATTTTCTGTACCAGTCTACCATGAATAACCTTGTCAGAGATCTTACTGAAGTCCATGTAGACAACATCCACTGTCCTATCTTCTTCAATCATCTTCGTCAGTTCTTCCAAAAACTTGATCAAGTTGGGGAAACACGACCTCCCCTTCACAAAACCATGTTGCCTCTCGCTAATACATCCACTTGCTTCCAAATGGGAGTAAATCCTGCCTTGAAGAATCCGCTCCAATCATTTCACAACCACTGATGTAAGGCTCATCGGCCTGTCATTTCCTAAATTATCCTTGCTACCCTTCTTAAACAAAGGAACAACATTAGCTATTCTCCAGTCCTCTGCAGCCAGTGAGGATACAAAGATGTCTGTCAAGGCCACAGCTATTTCCTCCCTTGCCCTCTTCAGTATTCTGGGATAGATCCCATCAGGTCCTGGGGACTTATCTACCTTGATGTCTTTCAAGACCCCCAACACTACCTCCTTTTTGATCTGGATGTGACCCAAAAGAGCAAAACAAAACATAAACATATCAAGCAAACATAGTACAGAATTTATACAATGGGTTTCTCCTGCACATATTAACCCTTCCCTATGTTTGTACAAATACTACCGGGAAAAAACCCCTCCCCCACCCACCCAAATATCCCCCCCCCTCCCTGGGTTGCTGCTGCTGCTGACCGAGCTCCTTCTAGCGCTCCGCGAGATAGTCAAGGAACGGTTGCCACCGCCTGAAGAACCCCTGCGCAGACCCTCTCAGGGCAAACTTTATCCTCTCTAGCTTAATGAACCCTGCCATGTCATTTATCCAGGCTTCCACACTGGGGGGCTTTGCGTCCTTCCATAATAGCAAGATCCTCTGCCGGGCTACCAGGGACGCAAAGGCCAGAATGCCGGCCTCTTTTGCCTTCTGCACTCCCGGCTCGTCCGCCACCCCAAATAATGCCAGCCCCCAACTTGGTTTGACCTGGACTTTCACCATCTTGGACATAGTCCTCACGAAACCCCTCCAGAACCCTTCCAGTGCCGGGCACGACCAAAACATGTGGACGTGATTCGCCGGGCTTCCCAAGCACCTCCCACATCTGTCCTCCACCCCAAAGAACCTACTCAGCCTCTCCCCCGTCATATGCGCTCTGTGAACAACCTTAAACTGTATCAGGCTGAGCCTGGCACATGAAGAGGAATTAACCCTACTCAGGGCATCCGCCCATAGACCCTCTTCAATCTCCTCCTCCCACTTGCCCTTCAGCGCCTCTACCAAAGCCTCCCCCTCTTCTTTCATCTCCTGATACATCGCCGAAACCTTGCCCTCTCCGACCCATACACCCAAAATCACCCTGTCCTGGATCCGCTGTGCCGGGAGCGACGGGAATTCCCTCACCTGCCGCCTCACAAACTCCCTCACTTGCATATACCTGAACGCATTTCCCGGGGGTAACCTGAGCTTCTCCTCCAGCGCCCCGAGGCTCGCATGCGTCCCGTCTATAAACAGGTCCCCCATCCTTCTGATCCCTGCCCGATGCCAGCTCCGAAACCCCCCATCCATCCTCCCTGGGACGAACTGGTGGTTCTCCCGGATCGGGGACCACACCGAGGCTCCCATCTCACCCCTATGTCGTCTCCACTGCCCCCAGATCTTTAGCGTTTCCGCCACTACCGGACTCGTGGTGTACCTTGTCGGCGAGAGCGGCAGCGGTGCTGTCACCAGCGCCCTCAGGCTTGTTCCTTTGCAGGACGCCATCTCTATCCTCTTCCATGCCGCCCCCTCTCCCTCTGTCATCCACTTACGGATCATCGCTACGTTGGCTGCCCAATAATAGCCCTCCAGATTCGGCAACGCCAGCCGTCCCCTGTCCCTACTACGCTCCAGAAACCCCCACCTTACCCTCGGGGTCTTGTTTGCCCACACAAAGCCCATGATGCTCCTACTTACCCGCTTAAAAAAGGCCTTGGTAATCATAATTGGAAGGCACTGGAACACGAAAAGAAACCTCGGGAGGACCGTCATTTTAATTGACTGTACCCTGCCCGCTAGCGAGAGTGGCAACACATCCCATCGTTTGAAGTCCTCCTCCATCTGCTCCACCAGCCGCGTCAAATTAAGTTTGTGCAGGGCCCCCCAGCTCCTAGCTACCTGGATCCCCAAGTACCGAAAGCTCCTTTCCGCCCTCCTCAACGGTAGGTCGTCTATCCCTCTTCACTGGTCCCCTGGATGCACCACAAAGAGCTCACTTTTCCCTACATTGAGCTTATAGCCCGAGAAGTCCCCAAACTCCCTTAGGATGCGCATGACCTCCACCATCCCCTCCACTGGATCTGCCACGTACAGCAACAGGTCGTCCGCATACAGCGACACCCGATGCTCCTCTTCCCCCTCGGACCACCCCCCTCCATTTCCTAGACTCCCTTAATGCCATGGCCAAAGGCTCAATTGCTAATGCAGACAACGGGGGACAGGGGGCACCCCTGCCTCGTCCCTCGATACAGCCGAAAATACTCCGACCTCCTCCGACCTCCACCGATTCGTAGCCACACTCGCCACTGGGACTCTATATAGAAGCTTAACCCAACTAATAAACCCCTCCCCAAACCCAAACTTCTGCAACACTTCCCAGAGATACTCCCACTCCACCCGGTCGAAGGCCTTCTCTGCGTCCATAGCTGCCACTATCTCCGCCTCTCCCCCCACCGATGGCATCATAATCACGTTAAGGAGCCTCCGCACATTGGTGTTTAGCTGCCTGCCCTTTACAAATCCCGTCTGGTCCTCATGAATCACCCCCGGGACACAGTCCTCAATTCCCGTAGCCAGCACTTTTGCCAGCAGTTTAGTGTCCACATTGAGGAGCGAGATCGGCCTACATGACCCACATTGCAGTGGGTCCTTGTCCCGCTTCAGGATCGGAGAAATCAGCGCTCCGGACATTGTCGGGGGCAGGGTCCCCCCCTCCCTTGCCTCATTGAAAGTCCTCACCAGCAATGGGGTTAACAGGTCCGCATACTTCCTGTAAAACTCAACCGGCAACCCATCTGGCCCCGGGGCCTTCCCCGCCTGTATATTTCCCAGTCCTTTAACCAGCTCCTCCAACCCAATTGGCGCCCCCAAACCAGCCATCTCCTGCTCCTCCACCCTCATGAAGCTCAGTTGATCAAGAAACGTTTGCATCCCCTCTTCCCCCGCTGGGGGCTGAGATCTGTACAGCTCCTCATAGAAGTCCTTAAATGCCTCATTTACTTTCACTGCACTCTGCACCGTAGTTCCCCTGCTATCCTTGACTCCACCTATCTCCATCGCTGCCATCCTCTTACGGAGCTGACGTGCCAGCATCCGGCTCGCCTTCTCCCCATACTCGTACTTCGCCCCCTGTGCCTTCCTCCACTGCACCTCTGCTTCAATAAGGAATGCATCAATATTCAAGTATTAAGAAGAATACAAAGTAAAACAATTCAACGGAATATTTTTCCCAGATGCGTAAAACATATTTTCTTAAAAATAGAGGAGATTTTAGTATAATCTGACTAAAATAATATTCGTATTTAATACTCTTATTTAATTTTTCTTTTGCCCATCAATTTGCTTTCTAGGTATGGAAAGGTTGAAGCTACTCGTTTCTTATTAGAAAAGGGAAAGTGTAATCCCAACCTTCTAAACGGACAGCTCAGTTCCCCACTTCATTTTGCAGCTGGTGGAGGACGTGCAGAGATTGTGCAGCTTCTACTGCAGCATCCTGAGATTGATCGGGTACAGTTCACATGATTTCTTAGCATCATCCTTTTAAAATCTTCATACGAACTAGAGTTTGAAACCTGGATCCTTTTTTGTGTTTGTCTTTTTTGAAGCAGGGTATTGTTATTTGTTGCTTATTTAAAAAATAACACCAGTTGTCTGATTGTATCTCATTGCTAATTTCAAAAGTACTTGCAAGTTTTGCAGCCGGTGGTATTCCAGGATTGTGTCAAAGCTGAAAAAATGAAGATGCTCAGATTTCCCTAGCTTCATTAAAGCATTGTTGCAGATGTAAATTGACACTGCACTGTCAAACTGCACATTGATTCATTTTATCCCTTTAATTTTCCTTTTATAGTAGTGTCTCTATAATCTTTTAGGCAATGCAGTGTACAAATAAACAGATATTTCCATAACCTTGCTCTTCACTACTTTGTTGGAACAATGTGATGAACCTATTGACAATTTCCAGTCCTACCATCTCAACTGACGCAAATAGCTTTCTTACAGTCTGTGCACAGCCAATCACAATAACAATGCAAATTTAATAGCTAAATAGGGTGAAAGCATTCCTTGTTAAAACGCTATTTATATATCTTGCAGTTTAGTGAATTAGAATGATGGGTTCTGGTGGTCGTATCGGGCTCCAATTTTTTAACCGATTATTCTTGTTTAATGCAGGAGCAGCGTTATTGCAATGAAATATCAGATCCTGATTCTCAATCCTGGAGTCTCAATCCATTAAGTGATGGTTGCCAAACTTGACTTGGTATCAGGGGTCAAGGGGATGCAGGGGGAAAGTGATTGATCATATTTGGTCGGTAGGCAATCTGTTCAGATGCAAGTTTGGCTTCTGGAGGGTGAGTTGAGGGGCGTCATTCAGAACATCTGTAAAAATCGACAATCCTTAGTCTTCAGTGATAAATAAACAAAATGAGATCAGAATGAGTGGGTAGATAGGTGATGGGCACAATTCAATGAGAAAGAACAAAAATAGACTGGCGTTTATAAAGAGCATTTTATGACTACCTGACATTTCAAAGCATTTTACAGCCAATGAAATACCATTCATAAGTATAATTGAGCAAAATATCAACGTACTGCAATATTAGACTGATCTACATCCCCAGTATGCCACGAAAAAGGAAAATGAGGAATGCAATTATGATGTGAAGTTCCGAAAGTCAGTATTTGGATCACACGTTTGCAGAATGCTGAGGAGAATAAATAAAGTTTCTGAAGCTACAGTGCCAAGTGCAAAAGACAGAGAAGTCAGACTGGACCAGGACAGGAGTTGAAGTAGCCATACTATGACAAGATGAGACTGTACAGCAAAGTGGTTATCCAATTGACATTTAGTGTCCACATCCTATTGGTCACAATACGTAAGCAGCCAGAAATATTGGTCCCAATACGTAAGCAGCCAAATAGACCACAGAAGTAATGTCTGGAGCCTGAATAATGGTGTGGAAGAGGTTAATGAAAAGTTGTTGCGTGGCATGTAAACATCCCAGGGAAGGGCAACTGGGAATTGGGGTAGAAGAATGCACAATTTTTCCCAGAGTGAACAGCTATTCTGGAAAGTGGAGAGAGAGAAGGAGAAAATGGGCGTGTGGCATTATTATGTTGTGGTGAAAATCACATAATTCGATATGATTGAAGAAGAGATTGGGGTGGAAGCTGAGGACTGTTATGAGAAAAGCGGCTCAAAAAGGTGAGAACAGAGGTGCAGTCAAAAATCCTGTCAAGGGCTGTTGAAGAAGACCCTTGGAATGTGAAATGAGTCCAACAAAGCACAGGGGTGGGGGAAGGCTGTGGTCATGTTGACAGAATAGCAGTGCACCCAGGGTATTGGGCACCAAAGAGAAAATACTGGAAAATCTCAGCATGTCTGGCAGCATCTGCAGGGAGAAAAAAAAGCTAACGTTGCGAGACCAAATGACTCTTTGTCAAAGCTAGAAGACAGAAAGTGGGAAATATTTGTACTGTGGAGTGGGAATGAAAGATGAGTCATAGCCATAGGGTCATGAGTCATAGGGTATTGGGCAGTTCTTCCACATGTCAGGATTGACATACCTACATGCTTTCAGCATTTTACAATTCTAATTCAGCCCTCTGCAGGTTTTCTTTTTCCGATTCCTCTATCTTTTTGCTTTTTTCCTTGTATGGGCTTTTTCAACCATTTCTACCATTTGGATGTTCTTTTAATCTGTTCGTTGTCTTACTGAGGTCTTTAATGTCAGATTCCATATTTCTATAACATTTATTTGCGGGTGATGTCCCGGAAGACTAGAGAATAGCCAATGTTGTTCCTTTGTTCAAGAAGGGTAGCAAGGATAATCCAGGGAACTACAGGCCGGTGAACCTTACGTCAGTGGTAGGGAAACTACTGGAGAGAATTCTTCGAGACAGGATCTACTCCCATTTGGAAGCACGTGGACGTATTAGCGAGAGGCAGCACGGTTTTGTGAAGGGGAGGTCCTGTCTCACTAACTTGGTAGAGTTTTTTCAGGAGGTCACAAAGATGATTGATGCAGGTAGGGCAATGGATGTTGTCTATATGGACTTCAGTAAGGCCTTTGACAAATGTGAGGTAATGCATTTTGGAAGGTCTAATGCAGGTAGGGAATATACAGTGAATGGTAGAACCCTCAAGAGTATTGAAAGTCAAAGAGATCTAGGTGTACAGGTCCACAGGTCACTGAAAATGGCAACACAGGTGGAGAAGGTAGTCAAGAAGGCATACGGCATGTTTGCCTTCATTGGCCGGGGCATTGAGCATAAAAATTGGCAAGTCATGTTGCAGCTGTATAGAACCTTAGTTAGGCCACTCTTGGAGTATAGTGTTCAATTCTGGTCGCCACACTACCAGAAGGATGTGGAGGCTTTGGAGAGCGTGCAGAAGAGATTTACCTGGATGTTGCCTGGTACGAAGGGCATTAGCTATGAGGAGAGGTTGAATAAACTCGGTTTGTTCTCACTGGAACGTCGGAGGTTGAGGGAGCGACTTGATAGAGGTCTACAAAATGATATGGGGCATAGACAGAGTGGATAGTCAGAGGCTTTTTCTCCGGGTAGAGGGGTCAATTACTCGGGGGCATAGGTTTATGGTGCGAGGGGCAAGGTTTATAGGAGATGTACAAGGCAAGTTTTTTGCAGAAGGTAGTGGGTGCCTGAAACTCGCTGCCGGAGGGAGTGGTGGAAGCAGGGATGATAATGATGTTTAAGGGGCGTCTTTACAAATACATGAATAGGATGGGAATAGAGGGATACGGACCCGGAAGTGTAGGAGAATTTAGTTTAGACGGGCAGCATGGTCGGCGCAGACTTGGAGGGCCGAAGGGCCTGTTCCTGTGCTGTACATTTCTTTGTTCTTTTGTCATTCAATCGTTAACTCTGATTGGAGTATGTACTATTTTACTTATCCTCCTCTCATATAGCTGCCAGTGTATTTCATGTGTATTTCCAGACGTTTCTGCTTTGGCTTTACAGTAGTTTTTTTTTATTCGTGGGATCTGGGCGTTGCTGGCTGGGCCAGCATTTATTGTCCATCACTAATTGCCCTTGAACTGAGTGGCTTGGTAGCCATTTCAGAGGGCATTTTTTAAGAGCCACATGTAGGCCAGACTGGGTAAGGATGGCAGATTTCCTTCCCTAAAGGACATTTGTGAACCAGATGGGATTTTACGACAATCAACAAGGGTTTCATGGTCACCATCATTAGACTTTTAATTCCTGATTTTTCCAAATTGAAATTTCACCATCTGCCGTGGTGGGTTTTGAACCCGGGTCCCCCAATGTCCCCCTTCGTCACTGGGTTACTAGTCCATTGACAATACCACTACACCACCATCTCCCCATTGGCTTCATTTAAAGCACGAGTGCCTTCATGACCATGTGGTCGCCCTGCGTGGCTGTATAAAAATAAAGCTGATGTCAAAGTCGCCATCACCGTTCAGCTTACTAATCATTGGACTCATTTTTAGTGAAGTAACTTTTGTAAGAATCACATTTTTAATAATAGGACTGCTTCCAGCAATACTTTGCATATTATGGTGAAATTATTTTATGCTTGGTAACTATTTCAGCATATTGTGGATCAACAAGGAAGGACAGCACTGCAGGTCTGTAAAGAGAACAAACAGAATGATTGGGAAACAACAGTACGACTACTTAACGATGCATTGAATAAGCCAGTAAGTTCATTTGCTGAGGCTTTTTTAATTGAAGCACACAAACATGCAGATTTTCATCAGTGTTGTGCATGTATTTGAAAGATTTGAACATTAGGTTGAATTAGCAAAGTACGTATTTTTATTCAGTTGTGCATGTGTCTGTGGTATTTTTGGCCTGTATTTGTATTTTTATTCGTTAAGCACCTTTTTATATATACAAAAAAAATTAATTCATTTACGGGATGTGCGTGTTGCTGGCTAGACCAGCATTTCTTGCCCATCCTAGTTGCCCTTCTAAGGTGTTGGTGAACAGACTTCTTGAATTGCTGCAGTCCCTTATGTGTAGGTGCACCCACAATGCTGTTAGGGTGGGTATTCCAGGATTTTGACCCAGCAACAGTGCAGTAATGGCGATATATTTCCATGTCAGTATGGTGAGTGGCTTGGAGGGGAACTTCCAAGTGGTGGGGTTCCCAGGTATCTGCTGCTCTTGTCCTTCTAGATGGCTGTGGTCGTAGGTTGGCATCCCTGGGTGGGCTCTGAAAGTTTAAAAAAAAAAAATTTACTCCAGGGTCCAAACCAACCTCTCTTTTTTGGGGGCTAGTTTGAGTGAATATGGGAAGAACTTGCATGTCATCCATTGCAAAGAGAAGCTCACAACTAGGTGTGGACTTTTCAGTAACTGAATTTGAATGACTAAAAAACATGTTTCTAAATTTGTTAGACATTCACCTAGAAATAGCTGATGTAAATGCAGGATTTGTTGATCTAAATTATTATTTTTTAATATAAATTTAGAGTACCCAATTCTTTTTTTTTCCAATTAAGGGACAATTCAGTGTGGCCTATTCACCTATCCTGCACATCTTTTTGGGTTGTGGGGGTGAGACCCATGCAGACATGGCGGGAATGTGTAAAGTCCACACGGAAAATGACCCGGGGCTGAGGTCGAATCTGGGTCCTCGGCGCTGTGAGGCAGCAGTGCTAACCACTGCACCACCGTGCCGCCCCTGTTAATTTAAATTAAACCTAAGTTATTGCTGCAGTAAAATATATATAAAATTGTAATAACTTGATAAATCTTTTAATAATTCTCTCAATATACGTATTGTGGATTTTCAAAATAATGTAAGGATTTCTAGAGGTAGTTAGTAAGCAATATGTTAGTTTAAAACAAAATCTTTGTGTGAATTGGGTATTCATGAATAGATATAAAGGATTCTAGTACCTCACTAAAAGCATCTGGTTCTGGGAAATTAATGCTGGTGATAAATACAGTTAAAACACTGATCTATTCGATAAATTATTACTATGTGAGCAGAATTCTATGTAAAATTGTGAATTGTATCTGCTCTCAAAATTCTAATATCACTAGGATGCAAATTTTACCTTTCACCTGTGAATTGACCTTGTGTTGGAATTTAAATGATGAAGTAAACATTTAAACCTCATTAAAATTTTAATTTTAATTTTTTTTGTTAAATCATCAGTATGAGAAAATTAGAATTTACCGTACTGATGGGTCTTATCGTGCTGTTGAGCTGAGGCATGGCAACAATACCACGGTGCAGCAGATTATGGAAGGCATGCGGCTGTCACAGGAAACACAACAGTACTTTACAATCTGGATCTGCTCTGAGAATCTCAGTAAGACACATGATAAAGTGACTTTGTATTTACATAATCGATCTTGTATTTAAATAATTGTTTTTCGCTTTCAAAATGTTAAAATATCAGCTGTTGGCGAGAATGTAATTTTCAATTAAATTTTTAATATAAGAAAATAAATGATGCAGCCTTATTAGTGGGGAAATTTTAGTGCAGGTTTTCAACTGCAAATCTAATTGTTTTCCAATTTTGAATTCATCTTTTTACTATTTTCATTCTCCTGTTGGATTACATCACAAATTCTCGATACAAGGGAGAACAAAGAACAATGCAGTACAGGAACAGGCCCTTCGTCCTCCAAGCCTTTTCCGGTCATGATACCATCCTTGACCAAAACCGTCAGAAATTCTTAGTGCCGTATCCCTCCCTCTATACCCATCCTATCCATGTATTTGTCGAGAATGCTTTTCAACGCTGTTAAGGTATCTGCTTCCACAACCACCCCTGGCAACGCATTTATGACTCTTCCATCCTCTGTGTAAAAAAAACAAAAAAAAAAATCTGCCTCGCATGTCTCCTCTAAACATTGCCCCACAGACCTTAAACTTATGCCCCCGGGTGACTGACCCATCCACCCTGGGAAAGAGTGCGTGCATCCACTCTATCCATGTCCTTCATAATCTTGTAGACCTCCATCAGGAAGAATTAACTAGCTTAGCTTTGTCTATATCCTTTTTCTTGGCCTGTTCCTTTGTGCTGCTGCTGGAGATACTATCCAGTGTCCGCTTGAAGCACTCTCATGTCAAATATAGTACCAGCCATCTTGAGTGAGATTAGGGTTAATTTTGAGTTGTGCCAGGATAGGATTGAGATCACTCAATCACATTTTATATTTGGACCTTAAAACCAACAAACAAAGATAACGTTCATCCCAACAGCCTGGGCTAGATTTTAATCAAGTTCCCAGAAAAAACATGCCATTGTCTAACCCATTTGAACCATGTGGCTCTCTCATTTCTGTCTTTCTAAGTAATATTTACTAAGTTTAATGTTAAAACTCTGCCACGTTATATCTAGATTATTTTCCTATTTTCTTTTTATGTAGGTTTGCAGCTCAAACCATACCATAAATCACTGCAGCACCTGCGAGACTGGCCAGAAATAGTTGCGGAATTAACAAGCCTCGACCCTCACTTGGAGAAACCGCAGCTTTTCCTGCGTAGGGATGTTCGGCTTCTACTGGAGACTGAAAAGAAGGTTAGTATTAATACTTCGATAACTACAATGTTCTTTAAATGTGCGAAACACATGTTTATCAAGCCTTATTATTCATCCACTGCCAAAAATAGCTTTTAGTCATCATATAGTAGTCATTCCATCATTAAAGGAGACCGAAATTGGATTTAAGCTAGTGTGTGAGGATGGTTTTGAATCCACATGTCTGTTTATTGAAGATTCAGTTCAGCCACAGTGAAAATAACGTGATCACAGTGAACTGTTTATTGCAGAAGTACTGGCT